>NC_060119.1:240345664-240648164 GCF_021461395.2 Schistocerca americana | reverse complement strand
TTGCGTCATTTTACTATCTTTATGTCTTTCACTATTTATGTGATCATTGTTCTAGGTCTATTCTTTTAATATTTTAACGAAAAAAAATTTTATACAATTTTACTTTTATATTTTCACATTAAGAACTTATGACTTTATACTTTCATAGTTTCACATTTTGTGTATCTTCAGAAACTAATTAAATTTTCGCTACTTTATTTCCTCTTTTATAGTCTACTATTTTATTCCTCTTTTACAGTTTTGCACATCCATTCAGGTTTCTTAACAGAAAGCTTTTAACACTATTCAGTTTCTGCAATTTTAGGATAAGATCCTCTTTTATTAATCCCATAGCATCCATGTCACTATCCCCCCCTCTCCCCAACATTGCCTTCTTTGCGAGCTTTCAATGCCCCCTAGCTCCATTTTATAGTTTCACTATTTTACGATTTCACATTTTACCTACACGTCGTTCTACAATATTAGTGTATCAATTGGAATTTTTACATAATTTTACGTACTATAATTTTAGTATGAGCTCTTTTGTTAAACTCATCCCCACCACGACCTCCCTGCTTCTTTTTCCCGTCCCCAATGATCCCTTCAACCCTCCCCCGGCCACCTCCAGCACATTCCAATTTGAAACACTGAACGAAGTTGCAAAATACAGTACTCCGATGTGTAGTTCTGAGCAGTCAAGATGGGTTGCTGACGCAGCTACTGAGGTAAATTCTACGTTCACGTACAATTTTTTTTCTACTTCTTGTAAAATACTAGGTAGAACATATTTAGTTCTGCTGACGGCCTTGTCGCAGTGGTAACACCAGTTCCCATCAGTGCCGAAGTTAAGTGCTGTCGGGGTTGGCGTTCACCTGGATGGGTGGCCGCCCGAGACTGCAGAGCGCTGTTGCTACGCGGGGTACCCTTAGCCCTTGTGAGGCCACTTGAGGAGCTATTGGACTGAGAAGTAGCGGCTGTGGTCACCAAGACTGACATAGGACGGGAGAGCGTTGTGCTGACGCATCGTAGCGCAGGATTAGCCGAGCGGTCTCAGATGCTGCAGTCAGGGACTGTGCGGCTGATCCTAGCGGAGGTTCGAGTCCTCCCTCGGGCATGGGTGTGTGTGTGTTTGTCCTTAAGATAATTTAGGTTAAGTAGTGTGTAAGCTTAGGGACTGATGAACTTAGCAGTTAAGTCCCATACGATTACATACGCACACACACACACACACGCTGACGCATCCAGTGAAACCTGTTGACTGAGGAGGACACGGCGGTCGGTCGGTTGCGTTGGCCTTCCAAGCCCTGTTCGAACGGAGCTACTTTAGATATTTAATTTTACTTTCTTTTAGATCTGACGATGATGCAGAGTGATCGAAACATGCAATCTAATTAAATATGTGCATCTGAGTCGGTACAATAAATGAGAATTATCTCACCAGTTAATGTTTCCAATCAAATCCGTGGAGCAATACGTCGCGTAATTTATATCGCGTGACGCACATCACCAGTAGGGTGGCCGAGGCCTCGCTTGCGGCCGGCCGCTGTGGCCGAGCGGTTCTAGGCGCTTCAGTCCGGAACCGCGCGACCGCTACGGTCGCAGGTTCGAATACTGCCTCGGGTACGGATGTGTGTGATGTCCTTAGGTTAGTTAGGTTTAAGTAGCTCCAAGTTCTTGGGGGCTGATGACCTCAGATGTTAAGTCCCATAGTGCTCAGAGCCATTTGAGCCGCGCCTGCGATTACGCGCGACGCCACGGAAGCTTCGAGGCTTGGACGAAAGGAACGTTTCAACTATGTAATCCTTGATGTACCACTTTTCACACCCATTCAGTCTTTGCTAACAACATCAGACATAAAAGATGTTACTCTGCTTACAAGTTGACAACTCTCCTAGGCCTGTGCTTGCGTCCTATCTTTAACGCAAGCCTCGCCTTTCCTAATTCGAACATACACTGTGTCGCTGCCAACGGAGAGCGGTTGACTCCTGTTACGGCTGAGCCGCTGCGCCCGCCCTAGACAGCCACTGAATAGTGTCCCACTGGAAACGGATCTCCGGAGCTGCAGCTGGAACGTGGTAATGGCTCCCGGCGCGGACCGAGACGCAGAAGGCGGGCAGCGGGAGAACAATACGCCGAAGGCAGATAGCAGCGGCCGTTCCGCCGCCGCTGGGAACCGGGGTTATTAGGATCGGCCGCGGCCTTATGGGAAGCGCTCGCCGGTGGCCCCGCTATCTGATGCCGGCCGTCGTAAGGAGGCAGGGGCCGCATAGCGCACCCGCAGATATACTGCCCCGCAGTAATGCGACATTTGCATATCTGATGGCGATCCGGCGACCGCTCTGCGCCCTCTTCACGCACGTCCGCGCGGGACAGGCGCGCGCGCGCGCAGTGATAAACCGCAAACAAACGGAGCAGCGCCTAATGCCCGCACTCCCCCGCAAATCAGCCGCTACCACTCGCCCATCCGGAAACGCACAGCGCAAGAAACGGTCGCAGTCTTATACCTCCAATGCGTCACAGTATTAACAACCCTTTCTTTCTCTGTCCCCTTCTGCTTTTAATAGCCACTAGAGTCGATATTTTCAACAAGGGAAATAAAATCCGTATATGTGTCCACGATCATATTTTATTTTCAGTTTTCATCTAGACTGCACGTTTAACTCCGGCTACATAACACGTTGAGCAAGTGGTTATCATGAGAAACACACCGAAGAGGGCGCTCAGTGCGTTCACCGTCCGTCCAAAAAGTTCCACACTGATATTTTTCCTCGCATATAAGAGTCATCAGAGCAGTAATTATGGTGGCAGCTTGAACTAACAATTATGAATAACATATGTGCACTCGACCTGTCAGTTATGTCCAGACAGTGCTAAGTAGTGGATTTGAGCCGCAACTTGTCAGTGGTCTTTTGTCAGAAATCGAAATGGAGCAACGAACTAAATATATCTAAATCAAATGTTCAAGACATTCTCCAGAGCTTCAAGATTTTAAACATGGCTGAAACAGCAACTGTTGAAATTCTTCACGGTAAATAATGACAGCCAAAACAGTTGCAGGACAAAGATTTATTAAAATTCTTGACCACGGTTTCGGTACATCTAAATATACCTCCATCAGAAGTAAAATACACTACAATCACATCCTGCAATGGAGATTCATAAAACAATTGTGCCAAAGGCGTCGTCAGTAGTCAAAACATCATCTCCATTTATACAACATAATTATGGACAGAGGGTTGATGCGAACACAGCTTAGCATTAGCACTTCGCCTATTAATAGGCGGTGTTCGCATCGACCCTCTGTCCATAATTATGTTGTATAACTGCAGATGATGTTTTGACTACTGACGACGCTTTTGGCACAGGTATATTTAGATATTCCGAAATCGTTGTCAAAAATTTTAATAACTCTTTATCCTGCAACTGTTTTGGCTGTCATTATTTACCGTGAAGTCTCCAGAATGTTTTAATGAACACATAAATGTCGCAAAGTTTTCACAAACACCTTGACTCCCGAACAAAAACAACGACATATGCACGCTTGCCGCGACTTGACTGAAATGCAAAAAGCAGACAATTCGTTTCTGCAACAAATTCATCACGGGTGAAGAGACGGTTTTACCAATCGAACCTACCACAGAACAACGTCCAGAAATTCACATGAACGCTCAACGCTTTGTCGACATAAAAGCGCCGCGCGGGATTAGCCGAGCGGTCTAGGGCGCTGCAGTCATGGACTGTGCGGATGGTCCCGGCGGAGGTTCGAGTCCTCCATCGGGCATGGGTGTGTGTGTTTGTCCTTAGGATAATTTAGGTTAAGTATTGTGTAAGCTTAGCGACTGATGTCATTAGCAGTTAAGTCCCATAAGATTTCACACATATTTGAACATTTATGACATAAAAGCCACAGTGATGTGCGAGTTAAATAACATCTGGAAAAAATGACTTTTTTTATGGTTCCACTTGCTATATGAAGTGCGGGGAGACTAGAACACATGAGTGTCAAAAACATCATCTTAACTTCTCTGAAATTTTTATTAATCCAGTCTCGAAACTTTTTGGACTTACTCGGTAGTGACAGTATCGGAAAAAGTTGAAAAGTTGGAAATAAGTTATGATGAGATCTGAATGTCGATTGAAATAATGAGCAATGGCAGTAATGATGACGAGCAGAAAATATCTTCTGCAGTCTTCGTCAAAGACCCTGCACAAAAAACTGCGCAAAGACTACAAGATTTTTTTCTGGAACTAATTCCGTATTTCAATATGGCTTCTGAAGTGTAGTCCCTATAGTTTTCCTAAAAAAACTGAAAGTATTTTCTCAATTTTAACTACTCACTTTTTACAGCCACATGTCAAACAAGAGTGTACTGTAAAATAATTATCGATCGTTACCTGCTGCTAAAAATGTCATTGCAAATACTTTCAATACAATTTTAAGTTTCACAGTATTGGAACGACGCAATAAATATCCATTGTGCTGCTATGGTTAGTAAGAGGACATCCTAGCCACGATAGACAAGGGGGAGACAGATATCGATCATGTGCCGTTTGAAGAAACCACGCCAGCATTCATCCAAGCGCTATAGAGAAAGTGTGCCATGCCTATATCAGACTACCGGATTAATAATTAATTCGAGGACCAGTCATCTTAACCTCTGCGAACATCGCTCGGCAACGCACATGAAAACTCGTGTATTAGGTTACGCCTTGATGATTGATGTCCATCGAAAGGAAGTCATTCAAGAATGAGAGAAGTTGTATATGAATAAGTGAAAATATTAAGACATCACAGATGAGGAACACTGTATCAGATAGCTCAGAAAATGATGCGGACTTCAGTAAAGTCTGACACTGTGGGGGACAAGAGGACAGTCTTAATGTAATTCTTGATACAAAAATTTCTTAACCTGAAAACTTTTTAATGCCTAAACCGCATATAAATTTTTTCCCCTTCAGCACTTAAAGCACGAAAACTACTTTCGATTGGTTCGCACAAACAGCTTCAGATCGTCAAAACCGCAAAAAACGTGAATGTGAAGTAAAAACTATCATCATTAGTTGCAATCACAAAATCATACGCATCCATGGACCAACAAAAGTATGGCATTATGTAGTTACAAACTACATCGTGAGCGAGCCAGGTTGTAAACTATTTTTGCTAATGCAACTGGCAATACGCCTTCCTTATTACCCGTCATCTTGCAAGATTAAGGTTTACAACTTGGCTCAGTCACGATGAAGACTGTAATTACATAATGTCATAGTCTTCAAGACCCACAATACGAGTGCATGTAATTGCATGATTACAGGTAATGATGATATTTCACACTGCACATTTTTTACGGCTTAGACGATCTGAAGATAATGTAGAAATAAACCGAAACTAGCTATCGTGCTTTAATTGTTTAAGGAGAAAAATATATGCGGTGTAGGCATTAAAATTTATTTAGTCAAGAAATTTTTAATTTTTAAGATGCGGATTTTGCTGCCAGAGGAACGCGCGGGAGGGAAGTGTTGGAGAATGAGAAGAATCTCTTACGGATTCTGCTGCCATTTTACAGCGAACTGAAGCCTGCGCTGCCATCTGCACCATATGTGGGCAATGTGACTACTACTACTGTAATGAATGCTGTGAAAGAAAGGTGTGTATGTTGAAGTTTACCTGTGTTTGAACAGTAGTTAGTAGCTAAAGAAATACGGGAAGCTTGGGGATTAACTTGACTGGAATATTCTGTTTCAAATTATGAAGGTGGCAGGGGTAAAATACAGGGAGCGAAAGGCTATTTACAATTTGTACAGAAACCAGATAGCAGTTATAAGAGTCGAGGGACATGAAGGGGAAGCAGTGGTTGGGAAGGGAGTGAGACAGGGTTGTAGCCTCTCCCCGATGCTATTCAATTTGTATATTGAGCAAGCAGTAAAGGACACAAAAGAAAAGTTCGGAGTAGGTATTAAAATCCATGGAGAAGAAATAAAAACTATGAGGTTCGCCGATGACATTGTAATTCTGACAGAGACAGCAAAGGACTTGGAAGAGCAGTTGAACGGAATGGATAGAGTCTTGAAAGGAGGGTATAAGATGAACATCAACAAGAGCAAAACGAGGACCATGGAATGTAGTCGAATTATGTCGGGTGATGCCGAGGGAATCAGATTAGGAAATGAGACACTTAAAGTAGTAAAGGAATTTTGCTATTTGGGGAGCAAAATAACTGATGATGGTCGAAGTAGAGAAGATATTAAATGTAGACTGGCGATGGCAAGGAAAGCGTTTCTGAAGAAGAAAAATTTGTTAACATCGAGTATAGATTTAAATATCAGGAAGTTGTCTCTGAAAGTATTTGTATGGAGTGTAGCCATGTATGGAAGTGAACCATGGACTATAAATAGTTTGGACAAAAAGGGAATAGAAGCTTTCGAAATGTGATGCTACAGTAGAATGCTGAAGATTAGATGGGTAGATCACATAACTATCGACGAGGTATTGAATAGAATTGGGGAGAAGAGGAGTTTGTGGCACAACTTGAGAAGAAGAAGGGACCGGATGGTAGGAAATGCTCTGAGGCATCAACGGATCACCAATTTAGTATTGGAGGGCAGCGTGGAGGGTAAAAATCGTAGAGGGAGACCAAGAGATGAATACACTAAGCAGATTCAGAAGGATGTAGGCTGCAGTAGGTACTGGGAGATGAATAAGCTTGCACAGGATAGAGTAGCATGGAGAGCTGCATCAAACCAGTCTCAGGACTGAAGACCAAAAGAACAACAATGGGGATTAACATCATGTCGGCTAGAATGTTATTAGAAGTGCAGCTCCAATTCGACTGCGATAGGCTGCGCAAGTAAATCAGCAGCGACTGTTTCTGAGGAACAGTCCCAGCACTCGGCTCGGTCGATTTAGGGTGCTCGCGAGGAACCTAAATGAGGATGGACGCACGGCAATTGGTACTCCTTCCGGAAGCGTGTCCGCTGTTTCGCTCGTTAGGAACCGCGGATATGCCGGCGATCTGGGCAGAGAACTAGAAGTAATTGCTTAGCAACTGAGTAAAGGATAGTGTTGCACAAAGTGTAATGCACAGCCGCTCTGGCGCGGTGGTGTGTCGGACAGGAGCGAGGCGAGGCGAGGCGAGGCGAAAGCGCTGAGGAGACGATGCCGCTGCCAGCTGGCGGACGACGGCTCACGCGTCCAGGGAGTGACGCCGCAAATCGGCCAACCTGTATGCGCCGGCCGTGGCGCGGGTCCCCGCCGCTTTGATTGGCAGTCAGCGGCGCGGCCCCGCGAAGCCATTGTCGCAACCTGGGTGGCCGAACACTGACCCCTCCCGGCCTGTACTGGCGCCTCGGCCAGCACCGCCGATGCCCACATTCCACGCTGCATTGTGCATTCCTGCCCGTGGCTCACGCAGCAGTACCTTCATAAGTACCCCTGGAGTTTCAAACGATGACTACGTAAAAACTACAAGATATTCAGTAAAATGACAAATATCAGAGAATAGAACATCTCTCCAAGTTTCGATTCGTAATAAGCGCCGTGGCGATAAAGAAGGCGTCATTAGTGGGCTGGAAAATGTAGAGTAAAATCGTAAAACTGAAAACACAGCCGTCTAATTTTGAATGTAATTTACTTACGCGACCAGTTTCGGCGTTTCACTACGCCATCTTCAACCCCCCCCCCCCCCCTCCACTCCGACCAACGTAAAGAAGGAATGCAACTACATATGCAGTAGAAACTGTGATGAAGTGTTTACGTTGTTGAAACCAGAAGTCTACAGATGCCATTTACTTAATGCACATGAGGCAGAATTCCTCCAATACGTTAATCAGGGGGCCTGAAGATGGCGTAGTGAAACGCCGAAACTGGTCGCATAAATAAATTAAATTCAAAATATAAGCAGCTGAAGGTGTTTTTAATCTTGTACAAAGATGGGCTTACAGAAACTCGATGTAGACAAATCATCCACTCTGTTTTGTCCCATATAATTACAAAGCGCCTGCAGATAGGCAACGCAGTGAACAGATTCACGAAGCGTACTGCTAATGCTGCTGTAGCGACTTCAATTAACTCTTTGAGACCGGATTTTTATTTGGTGGAAGAAAAATTTTTCTTTGCGCACTAATGCTCTTAAGTGACCTTTGGATGATTTTAATGCTAGATTTATATACATCAAAATATACCATGTACTCTTGGCTTCTATTTATGGATTAAAATAATCATGCTATTCACTGTTTTAGTAAATAAATCGATCATTCAATAATTACCATTCAAATAACAATCATATTATTCAATTATACAGAGTATTCTGAGTATTCTGGCGGCCACAAGCTGCTGCATACTGCTACTTTCACCTTTTGATATTTTTATAGTGACGCCCAAGACGTGACAGCATTTGTGCATAGTGAAAAGACTGAACATTAACGAATGTGTACATGAGATTTCCATTCAGGACAAATATTTCTGTAGCAGCTAATACACAGTAAACATTAATGTACACAACTGCAGCCTGAGGGTCTTAAAGGGTCAAGTACACTCAAGCAGTCTTCCACCCATATTGACGTTCGCCGCATCCAAACGGTGCCCATACTGAACACGAGTAATGTGACTTAAAACTTGAAGAGATGCTCCTTCCGCTGATACACTTATATTTTATGCATGACTTATAGTTTTCGAGCAGTCGTCTTCTCAAATCCCGGACGTACTTACAAATAACACCGTACACTTCCCATTCGTCATTGACAGCAAAGTCATTCGAGATAGAGAAATTCCTCATCTTTAACCAATATCTCAGAAAGAAACAGAACTGACCGAAAACTACACAGTCTCATTGTAAATTAGCTGGTTGATAGAGCTTTTGCTGAGAGGCAGAGTGACTGCTCTGTTGATACTAGTATTTGGAAAAGATGACTTATGTGCTAGATAAGGTGTAATCTCGATGGGTGTAGACCTGCAAATATCCTAGAAATACTCACTTATTTATGTTCCTGGTAGGATGTTAAAGGCTGGTGTTTGTCTGTGAGAGTTTGCGTTCATGTTTTTCCTACAGCTATAAAAAAGAAATGCATTCCGGAAGGTAGCCAAGCTCCGTACCTTTTGTTTGTCTGCCTATCGACGACGCAGCGATTGTGGAATTCGGTGAGTCATCCCCTTTATTCCCACAGGACTAATAATTGTACAAAAGCGGTGTTCCTTGGTGTCGAGTGGCCTGAACTGAGAGGTAAACCTTTTCTTTTTTTATGGTGCAGATGAGCTATTACTCCCCATCAGGTTCGGATCACAAGCAGATTACGGCCGATTATTTACAAATAATACGGACCCCTGCGGGTTCCTGATGGCAGGAGCGAGTAATGACAGGAGCGCAGAAACGCCGGGGTGCCCGGATCGCTGGCTTGGAGCCGACTGGCGGCATTATGCGGCACCTTTCACGACTGTGATCAGGGCAGGAGGAGGGGGAAGGGGGTGTCGTTTTTTCCTGCGGGTCCAGGTCGGGTCCTCAGACGGCTTAATGCGCGCCGAGGCGCCGGGCGCCCCCGAGATGTCTGCCGCAGGTAGCTCAGCGGCCGTATCGCGCCCCTAAAACTGGCGCTGTATCTCGCTGAGTAACGGTCGGGGTAAACACCGCCAAAGGTCGGCGAGTAGTTAGGCCCGTCTCCTCCCCCACTATATACACCAGGGAGCCACTGCAGCCCCACGCGGCGACGGGAATTCTGCCGTGGCAGTAGAGCCGCGATAAGTTGAGCAATAGCGGCGCGTCGCCCTTCCGAGCTACACTGATGGCAACAGGCGTTGAATGCACACGATCGTTTGCCGTCGGTTCAGACACTAACAAGGGAAACGTCCCATCTAATCTCTCTCAGATTTAGTGGTAAGACGGCCCAGTGGCTAGTCCGTCAAAAACTGAACAGAGGTCAAGCATGAAAACGGTAGGAAGGTATACTGAACTGTGAAAATACAAGCAAAGTACTAACAGTGAACAGTCCGAGCTCTAGATGTGCAACATCAAGCGAGGTGGAAGAGCTACAGCGTCGTGGTTATGTGGTCACGGTGTTAGACTGCAAAGAGGGAGATCCATATTCAAGCCTCTCTCGTGCCCCAATTTTTCTTTTTGTTTCACAATAATATTGAGGTGTCTGTTCTCCTTATGTAGTCCTGACAATTGTACTATACATTTGTTATAGAATATGAGTGATATTGTAAGAATATATTACCGTCGCAAGTAAATGTAACGAATAGTGTGAGCAAGGCGAGATACCGCCTAGACCTCTAACAGAAATGAAAACAACAAGTAAACAAGTGTGAAGTATGTCACAACAAAACGGAACGCAAATTCAAAAACATTAAAAGCGTATGTTTCAGTAGAGCACAGTAAAAACGGTGTGATTGTGAATTGTTGCGTTCACTTGTTGCAACTTATGTGACAAACCATTATGTTTTCATCACTTCTTTGGGAGTGATCACATTCACACGAACACCTAAAGCGGGCAAGGTAGCATACCTCACTCACTCACCAGGTGTAGGTGCTTCGATAAAAGATTCCAATCATATGACACAAAAAATGACACCAGTGCATTACAAATAAAGCTGTCATTTGCCGTCTAGTAAGATCAAAACGAACTACAAAATGTCTTAGACACGATATACCTAAGGTGCGAAAAGTGTCAATTGACACTGAACAATAAAAAGTGTGAGGTCCTTCCGTGAAGGATTAAAAAAAGACGCACAAAATCTTCTAAAGAGACTATGTTCTTTCACTTGTGCGTCTTCTTCTGGAGTGTTGCTTCGGGGTATTTGGGGTATGGGATCTTTATCAGGTACGACGGACGACGTCGAAAAAATTCAAATAAAGGCAGCTCATTTTGGATCATCGCGAAGTAGGGGAGACACGGATTGCTGCGCTTGTTGGGGTGGCAGTCATTAAAGCAAAGGTGTCTTTCGTTACGGGAAGATATTTTCACGAAATTACGATCACCAACTTTCTCCTTTGAATACGAAAACGTTTTGTTAACTCCCGCCTACATAGGGAGACATTATCATCATAATAAAATAGCCGGCCGGTGTGGCCGTGCGGTTCCAAGCGCGTCAGTTTGGAACCGCGTGACCGCTACGGTCGCAGGTTCGAATCCTGCCTCGGGCATGGATGTGTGTGATGTCCTTAGGTTAGTTAGGTTTAAGTAGTTCTAAGTTCTAGGGGACTGATGACCTCAGTAGTTAAGTCCCATAGTGCTCAGAGCCATTTGAACCATAATAAAATAAGAGAATTTGGAGCTTACACGAAAAGATGTAGGTGTTCAATTTTCCCACTTGCTATGCAAGAGTGGAACAGTCGAGAAAGAGTCTGAAAGTGATTCTGTGAACCATCTGCCAATCACCTCAGTGTGAATTGCATAGTTTCGTAGGTGTAGATGTAATAGGGGTTGATTGATAATCCCTCTCTCAACTGCGCAACCCTTGATGCATCTTTCGCATAGGAAGTGATCCCGTGTACCACTAATTAAAACCTCGTTGGAAGGCTGTTATGGGGCGCAAAGTTATGTGACTGCTCACTGTTACATCTGGTTGGTTACCTTTGCTAATGTTGTCCGAGCCGACGTCGACGATTTTCTGATGCTTTTTGCTTTCCGAAACCTTAAGGCTGAGGAATGCGAAGAAGTATTTTACAGATGACGGTTACTTCCACGAGAACGCTGTGTTCTTTTAGCATCCGCAACGGCGACACCGGTTTGGGAAAAGGAACTTGTCGTCGTATGGTGAATCAGTCGTTCTCATGGGAGCAGCATGACAATTCAATCAGAGTGGTGGAGGAAGAGAATGGACAGCCGAGAGGTTCGTGGATTGTCGGTGCAGAGGAAACATATGGGGAGTTACGGGAGAAAATTGATATTGCTGTGGTACTCTTTACCTAAACAGGGTGTAATTGATATAAGTTCAAAAATGGTTCAAATGGCTCTGAGCACTATGGGACTTAACATCTGTGGTCATCAGTCCCCTAGAACTTAGAACTACTTAAACCTAACTAACCTAAGGACATCACACACATCCATGCCCGAAGCAGGGTTCGAACCTGCGACCGTAGCAGTCGCGCGGTTCCGGACTGAGCGCCTAGAACCGCGAATTGATATAAGTGCAGGTAATTTTACGTGTGGTACGTTGATATGCTCATACGTCAGTGTTTGGACCGTTTTTTATCTGCGTCTGACAGTCTTCCCACAGACACGGCACAAACGACCTGGCATACTCTGCACAGGCATACTGCAGTACTGAGCAGACTACGCCTGTCAGTATACACTAACTGTTTGGAGTCCACCTGACCTGTTCGCCAGGGGGTTCAAAAATGGTTCAAATGGCTCTGAGCACTATGGGACTTAACATCTATGGTCATCAGTCCCCTAGAACTTAGAACTACTTAAACCTAACTAACCTAAGGACAGCACACAACACCCAGCCATCACGAGGCAGAGAAAATCCCTGACCCCGCCGGGAATCGAACCCGGGAACCCGGGCGTGGGAAGCGAGAACGCTACCGCACGACCACGAGATGCGTTCGCCAGGGGGAAATGAGGAATAATGGCTTGTTCCTGGCACTTGGGCTTGGAGGTACGAACCAATCTTAAAACATAAAACTTTTAGTGCCTAGTATATTACCCTCCAAATGACGTAAATACTGATGATGTAATGTTGTTCAGTACACCGTACTCAGTCATCACTAGAAACATCTGCACTTACACTCATTACACCCTGTGATAAACTGCGTTATTTCACAGCACACAGACTTATATATGCTGTCACCACCTGCAGTAGTTCGTAAATACTCATCCTGCCTCGGCTAGGAGAAAAAAAGTAGAAACTAATAAACAGTACCTAGCATGTAAGTGATTCATGCGTATTAAAATACTTCATGCGTATTAAAATACATGCACGCAAAGTCTCACAGAAAAACACAGTCACATGCACACATCTGTCTACCAACACTGTGGTCAGTCGACTGTCAGCTCTTTAATCCTATAGGTACACAAACAAAAGAGCTTGGCTAGCTTTCGGGATACACTTCCTTCTTCTATCTTTAGGGAAAACATGCACACGAACACACATACTCTCGCTCACATGCACAGGCCTGTCTTCCTACATTGTGCTCTTTCGACTGCCCCTTTCCTAGATACGCTCTGGGAATTTCATACGCGTTCAATGGTAAAGGCAGAGAAGACACTGTGTGGCACATCTGATCACACCAGCATATTACCTAGTATATTCTATTCCAGTTTTAAGCTCCATCCCCGTGCTTGCAGAAAAATAATAATGAATTAAGAACGGGCCGTCCTTTTTGCAAGTACACAAATTATTACTTCGTTTTATCACCCAAACATGTTTCACCACACCTGTGGCGTCTTCACTTCTTTTGTTATTATTATCTTTCCGGAATTCATACATACAAGTAATTTTTAGGTTAAGGAATATGATACAGCATACATTGTTGTCATTTAAAATGAATGTCTACTTTACCTTTTATTTTACATTGTGTGCGTCCTTCGGCTGACACCCAAAATCAGCCATGTGGCCGGCCGCTGGTGCCCGAGCGGTTCTTGGCGCTTCAGTCTGGAACCGCGCGACCGCTACGATCGCAGGTTCGAATCCTGCCTCGGGCATGGATGTGTGTGATGTCCTTAGGTTAGTTAGGTTTAAGTAGTTCTAAGTTCTATGGGACTGATGACCTGAGATGTTAAGTCCCATAGTGCTCAGAGCCATTTGAACCATTAGCCATGGTACTAAATTAATACACCATGTGATTTGCAAACAAGAGTGACTTCAGAAAATCTTCTGCATTGTGTGCGTCCTTTGGCTGCCACCCAAAATCAACCATAGGTCTAAACTGATAAACCATGTGATTTGCAAATAAGATCGTCTGAATTGCATTTTTTTACCATCCAATCATTAAAATGTATGTTCTGGTAAAATTCGTTGCATATGCCCGTTTTTGGCCTTACCATGGTAGTATTTTGCTAGTCCTTATCTGTTACAAGTTTGTTTTTATGCATCAAACGAGTTTTCGTGTAGTCGTGGTGAACCTGTGGACATCGCTAAAGGTTTAGTGAAACTTAGGTATGGCGAACAATTTCGTGTAGTCTGTTACTCATGGATTACGTTTCGTACTTTGACGTTTTCATCTGCTCGTTTGCAAATACTGCGTCCTGTTATGAGGACTGATGACCCATCTTGGTATGAACCGGGGTGATGAAGTGACATCTGGTTCCTCAACCAGTCAAGATGACTCTGAGCACTATGGGACTTAACATCTATGGTCATCAGTCCCCTAGAACTTAGAACTACTTAAACCTAACTAACCTAAGGACAGCACACAACACCCAGTCATCACGAGGCAGAGAAAATCCCTGACCCCGCCGGGAATCGAACCCGGGAACCCGAGCGTGGGAAGCGAGAACGCTACCGCACGACCACGAGCTGCGGACACCAGTCAAGAGCTCACCCTACATTTATTTAATAAACAATCTTACGAAAGGGGTGAAGGGGTCCGGTACCCTGCCGCGAGAATACCAGTAGCACTAACAGCAGGTAGCTATATCGAAAGCATTTAGATCGATTTAATACGGGGCCTTGAGGCGACCATGCTGGTACGGCTCAACGTCACAGCTTCCTTAGAATTAATAACGGCGGCCTTCTTCCGCAGTTTGGGAATACAATACGGTCGTTGGGCAGGCCGAGCAGCAAGTGAGGGGGCGCGCAGCTGCTGCTCTCGTACAAGAGGCACATTCCGGCCAGGCAGGCGGGGGCACTCCGTAAGAAAGGCGGCCGCAGTTCCTCCTCCACATGAGCTGCCCGGACTGCATCAGTCAAGCGGGGGCCCGAACCGAAATGAAACGCCGCGGACGCCATATATCAGCTCGCGCTCTGGACAGTTGGCAACAGGAACTGCGGGGGAGGGGCCGCGCCAGGTAATTGTGAGAGTGACAGCGCCGCCAAGACAGATGACTGTCAGGGGAGGGCGCCGCTTTGTCGGCGCTGCTCTCCATAAATCCTGCGCGCGCAGATATCCTTCCTGCCGGGGGTCGCCGCCAATTCCACAAAGAGCGCGCTACCCCTCCGTCTCAAAGTCACCTCCTCACCACCGCTGGTGTAGCGGCTCCACTTTCAGACAAGTGTTACATGCACTTTGCACTTATTCCAGTACATCACCATCCGCTTCCTCAAGGATGCTCCCCGGTATTCATCGGAATAGAAAAGCCAAACCTCTGTCTCTAAAACACCGCTCAGCGCCTCCGTTGTTCCGATTTTCATTCCTTCAACTTCAGCCAACCTATTCCTCATAGTAAAATACTTACCAATACCTTTGATAAAAACCTAAAGCAGGAAACTGACTAAACGTAATACGGAAATCTGGGGTCTACATCATTCTACCATTAGCCTTACCTATAAATCCCCCTTCCGTCTCCTTCCAGCTTATGCCACTATTGTCTGATTGCCTGGGTGTCTGGGCTTTGCAAGTTTAACAAACACCTTAAAATCCTCAAGAGTCGTCACTTGGCCAATAGCTGCTTTCGTCAAGTCGCATCTTAACACTAACTCATCGACTTCCGATTCTTTTCATAGATATTCTTCGAACCAGTATGTCGACTGCTACCATTTTATCTCCAAATATCCCGCAGCGCCACTACACCCGCAGCCGCCCGTCCATGTATGCACAACCTCTCCCGTCGGAGTTGCGACAACTGCTAACTCCTAGACATTCAGTCCATCACGACATAGCTCTTCTGTTGTGACCAGAAAAAATTACTTTCGTCCAGCCGCAACCGTGCTTTCTTTGATTCGATCAGTGAGGTGTCACAACAAACTAAAATACATGAAATGTTAGTTCACTTTATTACATAAATGAATAAAATATTTATTTAACTTTTACACACTTCTTTGCCACGGGGGTACTGGATAATTTACAACAGCCATGGACTAGTAAAGCATCACTTGATGTACTAATTAACGAACTCTTCTCGTCAAGTTCAATGTTCTACATTTAAACAGACAAGTCTATCAAAACCTTTAACTATCACGTTGGTCCTATACTATAATGCTGACTCCTTTAGATGAGGCTACAAAATCGGCAGAGCTGTTCCTAGCTCGACACTATACTGACCTCAGTGTGAGAGCGCAACTGTGCTGAGAGGGGAGGCGGGGTTATCAAGAGCGCCTACCATAGGTCGTTGCGGATTGTACCGAACCCCCGCTAATGTCTAGGATATCGATTCGTCTTGCCAATTTTGGTATGGCAACGCGATCTCTATACAACAAGACGCCTTTCATCTCATCCATAGTCCTCCCTACCATTTTCAGAACAAATCCCTATTTTTCTGCCACTCCTGTCCTTAAGTCAGGCGTCTCTTACGTTTCCTACAGAGCCCCATTACAGCGATAATCTTTCTCGCAAACATGATCGTCCCTATACACCATATAACAACCACAAGATCATAACAGCATGAACATCATCATCTCCTGAGTTTCAATTAGTGTATGTTGAAAAGTAAAGTAGGTATACAGCAGGCATCTTGTTCAACATAAAATAAGGTTCCTCCACTCCCCACCCCACCCCCCCACCCCCCCGCCTCTCTGCCAGAAACTATCCGCAGCGTACTATAGGTTTATATACGCGAAAAGAAATTACATAATGACTCATTATAGGCCCATTAGCGTGTAATTTTCGATGATACTGCTCGTTTTTCTCTTTTTATTTCTTTAGTCATCATCTCTTAAGATAGACTTATTGGGCGTTAAGGTGTAGTTACTAATCATGTGTGTTCGGTATATTCCACTGAGCTCTCTTAATATATGATATTCAAGTTCACATTGTGTTGTTGATTCCGGAGATCTATAATTCCATACCCAGACGTAAACATAGCTGTCCAAACTTCGTGCCAAGTTTTCATTCTGGAGAGCTGTCTAAATTTGCAAAGACATCTGATATGGACAGCCATATGGACATCTGACGGCGAAGTTAGTTAACTGCGGAATCAATACTGTAATGTAAATATTAACATCGTACGTAAAAACATACATACTGCAAATTATTTTCAACACTCTCATTCTCTGGCCACGTGTTCACGCCGGTATGTTCGGAATTTTCGGCTTGCGGGACTCGGTTGACTTCAGCCAAATCGTACTGGAGTGGAATGGGACAGATGACTACGCTATTGACAATATTTGGCAATGGATTTCCAGTTCTGCCATTTGCCTGATAATCAACGCAGATATCCCGAAAACGTGCTAGCATGCGAGGTATGTACAGTACTTTTAACTTATTTATGGGACAATATTGTTCACTGTACCACATTCTATATATATTTTTATGTTTTCATTTTAACATTTCTTTCGCCATATGGGAGCGTGGGCGTTGTAGAACTTCGTCCTTTTCAGCTGGGACTGTTTCAGAGTGAATTTCTAGTTCCGAAATTCGCTAACCAAGGAAAACTTACAGAAAATCTCGATCAGAAGTAGGATGCTGGAACGATTTCAATATATTTCTGAGACAGTGTTCGTCGCCCATTGTTTCAACGAAAAATGAAAATGTGCGTGTGAAAGTAACAGAGGCGTCCTTTTTTTTATGAATACTTTTTACACGGCACCCGCAACGGTGGAGAAAGAGACTTCTCAGTCAAGTGTCAGGTGAGCTAGTAATGAGGGAAATTTTGCAGGGAAATATGTATTAGGGGATTTCCAGTTCCAGCACTAGCCTAACAGCCACGGAAAATCTTCCGTAAACAATGATCAGAACCGAGGAATGGATTGCTTTTAATGTGCCTCATGTATGAAAGCGTAGTTGTTTTGCTCGACAAGTGAAGCGTACATATTTCGCTGATGGTGGCATTTGCGCAAGCTCAACTTTCTTTTTTTCCGTGTGTGTCAGTGTGAATACAGTTCCATCGCTCTCGCGACTTGCAATCGACAGGTGTAAGGTAGGTTGCGATTTTCTGTACTTATTCAAGAAAATTGTACATGTGTGGATGGGCAGTAGTGAGGCTCAGGGGCACTTAGCCACATTATTGCGATGTCGTCGTTTCGATGATCGTACAATTGCTATTATTGCTTAAACTGTCTTCTTCTAGAATGCTGCACTTGGGATAAGAAAAATGGCTTTCTTGTTTATTGTTATCTCGATAGGTCCATTTTGGTGGGTGCGTGTAGACTGACGTGACGAAAGTCATGGGATATCGATATGCAAATATACAGATGGAAGTAGTGTCGCGTACCCCAAGGTATAAGAAGCGATGCATTGACGAAGCTCCCATCTGTACTCAAGTGATTCATGTGAAAATGTTTCCGACGTGATTATGGCCGTAGGACGGGAACTGACAGACTTTGAACGCGGGGTACTTGATGGGACAGTCATTTTCGGAAATCGTTCACGAATTCAGTATTCCGAGATCCACAGTGTCAGGCTTCCAATGACTTGTTGAGTCCATACCACATCGAGTTGATGCTCTACGCCGGGCAAAAAGAGGTCCAACACGATGTTAGGAGACATCCCATTCCCATGAATTTTGTCAAAAAAATGGTTCAAATGGCTCTGAGCACTATGGGACTTAACATCTAAGGTCATCAGTCCCCTTACTACTTAAACCTAACTAACCTAAGGACATCACAAACATCCATGCCCGAGGCAGGATTCGAACCTGCGACAGTAGCAGTCGCGCGGTTCCGGACTGAAGCGTCTAGAACCGCTCGGCCACCGCGGCCGGCACTGAATTTTGTCACCTGAATGTATACCGTAGACACGTTTCCAGGGACCGGCAGGGATAGAGGGAGTAGGAGAGAGAAGTTCTCCCCAGAACCTAATGCTAGACTTTTGGCGTACGTAAAGGGATTGCAATTGGGCCCTGTCGGATAGACGGCTTTACGTAACGAGTACACGGAAAGCAACTGAGAGCGCAGACGGACGCGCCGCTTCTCCCCCGGGGGAGCGAAGGCTCGGCCCTCTCGCCTTGCAGACGTCATTAATTACAATTAGCGGCCAGATGACCCCACCATCCGTCTCCCCATTAGCGGCCGGCCAACACCCGCGGCTCAGCGCCGCGCCGTGTGAAGCCCGCCCTCTGCCCGCCCAGGCCTCGGTGTCGGAGGCGGCGTCGGCAGCCATCAACATTCGCGACGCCGCGTGCTGCGAGTCGGCAGCCCACGAAGGAATGCCGGCCGGCCTGCCCCTGCCCTGGGTTCAACACCCGGCGCTACTCTGCCAAACCGGCGCATCTCCACCCAGGCCGCGTCTGGCCGTCGCCGGCTCTCCGCCGCGGCGATAGCGTCCGCACGTGCGCCGCGGGACTACGCCGCCACTGCGCGCCGAGCTGGAAGTAGCAGCCGCCGATGCCGCCGCATTGCATCCGGGATCTGTGTGTGCGTGCGCGCGGGCGCGATTCCCCGAGATCGGCAATCCAGATAATTGGTTCGTTCCCACCGGGAGGGGGTCTTCAAAAATACGGGGCCGCACTGCAGCGCACCTTGGCAAGGCGCCCTGCTGTTCACGGAAGGCAGTCCTCCAAACTTCGTCGCTTTTCGCTGCCTCTACCGCTGTCTGCGCTTGTATATTTCCGAACTCAAATCGTGTCGCACCGACGTTCGTGTCGAGCTATCAACATTGATGCCCCTTTACATTGTCCTCCTTAAAGTTTCCGGTATCTCCCCGATCCTTTTATGTAAAGTATTGGTATTGAAACAATCGAGCGAGGTGGAGAACAAGTAAAGACACTGGACTCGCATTTGAAAGGACGGCGGTTCAAATCCGCGACAGCCAACTCAGATTTTGTTTTTCGTCAGTTACCTAAACTGCTTAATACAAATTCCAGAAACCTTTTTTTTAAAAAAAAGGACACGCCCAATTACCTTCTCCGTCCTTCTTTGAATCTCAGCTTGTAGTCCACCGTTAATGAACTCGTTATCGACAAGACCTTGAAGCCAAATGTTCCATCCTGCCTTCTTGCACATAAAAGTCCAGCATCAGTTTTGGTGCCACGCTGCTATCTCCTGGTGCCCATCTATGCTTAGCACATTAATGTACACTACTCCGTCTGTCCACAAAATTTCGTGACTGGATTAATAAACAATCCAGAAAAGCTGAGACGGTTGTTTTAATGCTTCATGATTTCTGCACAGTCTTCTCCACTTCGCCGGCCGTGGTGGCCGAGAGGAACCCCAAGCTGCAGAAGAAGAAAATATGCATGCTAAACTGCCACCAATTGAAGGTGACAGTGAAGGTGCTAAATTGTGCTACTGCTAAAGACTGAATATGATTCCTCACTCCTTGAATGCTGTAATTTATGACTGCAATTATATGTAACCTTATTTATGTCATTTCATTGTACCCATTTTTGTTACTGTTTTTGTGTGATAAAAAAAAGAGGTTCTAGGCGCTTCAGTCTGGAAGCGCGCGACCGCTACTGTCGCAGGTTCGAATCCTGCCTCCGGCATGGATATGTGTGATGTCCTTAGCTTAGTTAGGTTTAAGTAGTTCTAAGTTCTAGGGGACTGATGACCTCAGATTTTAAGTCGCATAGTGATCAGTGCCATTTGAACCATTTTTTCTCCACTTCAGTACAACGCACAGAACGTTGATACAACCTTGTGAAACAAAAGTCCTTTTTTGGGATATCGTTCAACTCGTGTGTCTCATTGGCTTGAATGACGGTTATTTCGTTAAAGAGTTGCGTCATGGCTGTAAAAAATGTTAATAATTTTAATTACATGTCGTATCAGAAAATGTTAATAATTTTGACTACATGACTAGAAGCAGACGCAGGCTTTCTGGCGTGTGGAACAGACGGGTGACAAACGGGATGAAGTATTGAGTCCTGAGGCACTCAACATTTTATTCTTGACGCAGCTGCTTGCTGCTCAGCAACTGACCAAGCACGCCAGTGAGAATTATTGTTGATGGTTCGCCAAAAAGACGAAGGTCGACGGCGCAGGAGCCAGTGGTAACCTTCCGATGCACATAATGGAGGAATTCCTAGTGGAAGTTAGAATTATAGTCAAATATTAAAAGGACCACATGTCGAGGAGACCTTCTAAGGGAATATTCCCGACAGATATCGCAGAGGGCCATAAGCAATCACAATCACTGTAGAACGAAATAAAAACTCAGAGATTGGCAGACAAAGAAGAGTGATCAGAGCAGCAAGAGCGCAGTGACGTTTTTCAACAGCACCTGAGGAAGCAATAGACACTTCAGTCATGAGAAGATGGTAATAGACACTGGTGGACACACGGAAGCTGCAAGCTAAGTAGCAATTTCCATCACTCATTGCAACAGCATTGAATAGAAACTGTCTGTCTCCGTCTCGAAGAACTAAGAGGAATTTAAGTGAACGGCAGGAACAAATTCCTGATTGCTACTTGTCTCTTGTATTGTAGGACGCGTGGTCCTTGACTGACAGCGAATTACTTCAAAGTATTGATGATTTATGATTTAGGTGAGTAGTTAGAAAATCGAGTGGCAGCGAAAGCATTCGACTCTGGCAAATGTCCTTCCTAGAATCTGACATTATTTTAAGAGATCTCGGTCTGACACCTGAATAAACAAATATGTTAGAACGATAAAAGAATTGGTTCAAAGAAATGACTTGCCACTTTAGTAGATCTATCTTGCCAGCTCCACGAGAATTGCCACCCTGTTGTAACTGAACACCCTTTGCAACCAAGGAGATCTATAGAGGTTGACAAACAAGCTAACTAAACCCATATTGTCGTTAAACTCCTGACTGCGCCACGCAGTTAACACGGAAGTCAAAAGAAAAAAAATTGTGTAGGGAAATTGCACAGCGACGCGAGGGTTCATCGTTCATGTGCATTTATGCACTTAAACATTCTGTGGTACGTTCGTATTGATAACAACTACGTTCCAAAGCGATGATGATTTTTTGAAGAAAAGAATTGTCTGGAGAATGTCTTGAACAGTTGATTTATAGAGATATTCGGTTCTACAATGTTACTTATAATCCGTCTCGATTGCAAAATGTTTATTCATATGACCGGTTTCGGTTCCTCTAGAACCATCTACAGATCTGATATTTCGGTTGCAGGAGTAATCCGTCCACACACACAGCAACCTTCACATGGTGCGTCTAGAGGAACCGAAACCGGTCATATGAATAAACATTTTGCGATAAAGACGGATTATAAGTAACATTGTAAAACCACTGAGTGCGGTTATCCCTTCAGACATTATGTCTATTTTTGCAAAGATATTCGGTCCGTTGATTCACTACGATTTATGACAGAACAGTGTCGACACAGTATTGCCGCACGTCCACTACTTAACATCGGTTGTTCACAACTGGCAGGTCGAATGCACATCATTCTGTTGATAACAATTACTAGTTCAAGCTGCCACCGTATTTTGCATTGCAACTTCCTGCAACAAACATTTACCGAGGACAAGAAATTATGTTGCGTCTTGCACATTTAAGGACGATATGTGTGCTGATTCTTACGGTTAAGAGACGCCCTCCACCCGGTGATGATGGTTTAACCGTTCAAACACATAGTGAATTAAATAAAACCCTTGAAACTAAAGAAAATTTCGATTTTTTAAAAATTTAAATCAACTTTCATTTCGACGTAGTCCGTAATTGATGAACTTTTGTAGTTATTGGCTATGCCAGAAAAAAAAAAACACGGGATACGTTGAGAAACGCTTGCTTCGCCACGTAAAAGTGATTCACTGCTGTAATTAAAAAAGAGAGAAAATAAATGTGAACATCTGAATGGAAAATACATAACAGAAAATAGGTAGATCCTCCGCGAGACATTGGACTGGTGGTCTTTAAAGGTCCCCAGGAATATTTTGCGTTGGCGTCACCTTTGCGATAGCAGTGGGCTGGCGAGGACGAAGTAAATTGTGCTGCTAGATGAATGTTCGCCGATGGCGTGTCCTAGAATACCGGGAACGAGAGAAATCTGACGTGGTGTGTAGGCCAGCGGGCGCCGTATATCAGGCGGGAGAAAAATTTCCTTTGTCTGACCGCTCATTACCGTGCGTCGCATGTCATATTCATGGCCTCGTGACACGTCACGATAAGACGGACAGCCTCACACCCGCCCTCGATGGAAGGCTGCCAACGCTGTATGGAAATCGCAGCCTGGCGTATGCGCCAGCGCGTACCGCCTGACGATCTTCGCAGTAATCAGTAAAATATTCGCGTCTCAGATTCACGCGGCAGCTCTCGATGAAATCGGTGGGTTCATGATAACACGATCAGCTAGTGCGGCTGATGAAGAATATTTTTGCCTAGGAAAGACGTGCGGCCTCTCCCTATCTCGGTCAGCTTCAAAACTTTCACGTGTCGGTGTAAAAATGTACTCATCCATTTGATATCCAATGCGGAGAGAGGTCGACCGTAGGCTATTTCCATGCATTCAGCCCTTCAACAATCCATATCTCTTCCCCATGTTCCTTACTGTTACCTATGCAAAAAAAAAAAAAAAAAAAAAAAAAAAAAAAGGTTCAAATGGCTCTGAGCACCTAGAACTTAGAACTACTTAAACCTAACTAACCTAAGGACATCACACACAGCCATGCCCGAGGCAGGATTCGAACCTCCGACCGTAGTGGTCGCGCGGCTCCAGACTGTAGCGCCTAGAACCGCTCGGCCACTCCGGCCGGCATACCTATGCACTTTCACTAGGTCATAATCCAACAAAAACTCCCTATTGTCGTTAACAGCCGTTCCTCAGGTTAAAAGTCATTTCCACCTCCATGTAATTTTCATTACAGCCATTTTACGCCTTCCACTCCATTTTGCTCCCTGACGAACGAGCAGCGTTCAAGAAGTCATGAAACACATGTTTCTTCTCGACCAGTTTCGGGTGACAAAACGCGAAATTTGTTGCGGGACATCGTGGAATATTACCGCTTCTGCCCCTGCAGTTTCATGATGTTCCGGCAGGTGGCAGATCTATACCTATCCTTCAAAATAACGACTGTAACGGAGGTGCGTTCCAAGCAGAGAGCTGTTCAAAAATGGCTCTGAGCACTATGGGACTTAACAACAGAGAGCTGTCACTGAAAATGTGTGTGAAATCTTATGGGACTTAACTGCTAAGGTCATCAGTCCCTAAGCATACACACTACTTAACCTAAATTATCCTAATGACAAGCACACACAACCATGCCCGAGAGAGGACTCGAACCTCCGCCGGGACCAGCCGCACAGTCCATGACTGCAGCGCCACAGACCGCTCGGCTAATCCCGCGCGGCGACATGAGAAGAAAGGCCCACGGAAATAGTGAGTTGTTCAATAACAGACACATTAGTTCCTTAGGTACATTTTAATCATAAACCACTTTATATCTGTGTCCCACGTCAGCAATGTTGCATGAATAATAGGTAGAAAATAAGCGCAATCAAACTTTATAGTTTCGTGAGGGGTCTATGTAGTAAGCAGTTCGTAAATTTAGGACATTTTGCAATGTATGTTTGAAATTGTTACATCGTGGAGGAAGTAATGTAAATCTTGCGTTCGGCATCACATTACCCTCTCGACGTAGCGAAACGCGTTTGAAACGGCGTACACATGACAAGCAGGAATTCGCATCTAGCTTAAGTATACTTCAACTCTTTGACAACCAATTTCATTTCAAAAACATTAATGTATGTTTATTTTAATTAGTGTCTTAGTCAAAGTAGACAATATGACAAGGATGTTTCCCGCCGGTTTGTTTTGCAACGGACTGGGTGAGTGGGGGACAGATTATACAGTATTATTCGTGAGTACCTCCAGGGTTTCAGAAGACGATTGGGCAAAAACTACAAGACATGCTGGAAACAGACGCACACTAGTAGACAGAGAATCTCTCCAAGTTTCTAAATCACACTACAGCTGCTCAATACGGACTTCGTTCCTGATGTGACAGGCGTCAATTCTTGCAAGATGTTGACGCGATGTGTGTGGGGAGGTGCCATGTAGCCCGCTTTGTGAATCTGTTATTTGGGTTGCCTATCTGCAGGTGCGAACTAATTCTATGCAACAGTACTGTGACGAGGATTAACAATGAAAACTGAGGACAGCACTCACACAGGTGTAATCTGTAATTATAGTAATGCTGCTAACAATTAGTACACTTCCCCTTACCAGCGGGGCAACGGCCTTGCCGCAGTGGATACACTGGTTCTCGTGAGATCACCGAAGTAAAGCGATGGCGGGCTTGGCCAGCACTTGGATGGGTGACCATCCGGGCCGCCATGCGCTGTTGCCATTTTTCGGTGTGCACTCTGCCTCGTGATGCCAATTGAGGAGCTACTCGACTGGATAGTAGCGGCTCCGGTCACAGAAAACCATCATAACGACCGGGAGAGCGGTGTGCTGACCACCCGCATCCTCAACTGAGGATGACACGGCGGTAGGATGATCCCGATGGGCCACTTGTGGCCTGAAGACATAGTGCCTTTACCAGTGGGACACTCATACATACCAGTAACAAGCAATAAACTTTGACTGATGCTTAGATAACCTATCGTGGTAGTCAAAGAGTTAAAGCGAAAGATTTTATTTGTTTATTGCCCTAGAGTCGCGAGGCAAAGATGGAACTCGTAAGTAAAGGAGGAATTCCTGTGTTATGCTGATTTAATTTCTGCTACACATATTGTATGACTTATGGACCTTCAAGCAAATCCTGTCCACGATCTAAAGACGAGGTAATCCTACGATTTGACAATTTTGCTGCTGCTACTTGTTTGAAACGAGGTGACACCGACGGTAACAGAAATTCGTTGGAGATGGCTTAGGACAGATCGTTCCAAGATAAACGAAACACACGCTTCTATGCTACCGGTGAACTGCCAATCAACATTCAGCACAGACGAGTAAACCCGTGTTTGCGATCAGATGCAAGATTCGCGGCTGTCACAGCTCCTTGGCTGCCGCGGAGAGCTCATGCAAATTTCGACATCCTATTGGCCGCGTCGGAACTGTCGAGGCGACCCGACACCTACGAATGCAAGAGAGGGGCGGAGTAGTGTATTTGGATTCCCCGTGGCGACGTGTCGCGGCGTGACGAGCGCTGACAACGCGCGGCGAATCCGGCAGGCGGCGCCTGCGATGGCGGGACGTGTCACCGCCGCCCGCTGACGTCACGCACAGTAAGCGCCGCTGCATCCGCGAGCAGCGCGCACGCCCGCACGCACACACACACTGTGTGTGTGTGTGTGTGTGTGTGTGTGTGTGTGTGTGTGTGTGTGTGTGCGAGAGAGAGAGAGAGAGAGAGAGAGAGAGAGAGAGAGAGAGGGAGAAAGAGAGAGAGAGAGAGAGGGAGAAAGAGAGAGAGAGAGAGAGAGAGACGGTGAGTGAGAGATAGAGAGAGAAAATCAGGCACGGGGAAGGGAGGGAATTACACTCGTCTCACCAACGCTACAGGGTATTTCAAAAAGAATATACGTATGTGGAATGCATATATTTATTAAACTTTAAGACATACGAAAATGAAACTTTAGACACATATTTACGAACCTCTCAATTTCAGATTACAAATGTTTCAATATGTCCTCCATCAGCGACACGAACAATATCACATCGATACTCAGCCGGCCGAAGTGGCCGTGCGGTTCTAGGCGCTGCAGTCTGGAACCGCGAGACCGCTACGGTCGCAGGTTCGAATTCTGCCTCGGGCATGGATGTGTGTGATGTTCTTAGGTTAGTTTTAACTAGTTCTAAGTTCTAGGAGACTAATCACCTCAGAAGTTGAATCCCATAGTGCTCAGAGCCATTTTTGAACATCGATACTCAAATTCCTCCCATGCTCGCGCAAGCCCGTCCTTCGTCACTGATGTTATGGCAGTACGGATCCGGTTCTTCAACTCTTTCAGGTTCTGTGGGAGTGGTGGTACGTAAGCGTTGTCTTTAACGAAACCCCACAGGAAGAAGTCAGAGGGTGTCAAAGCCGTGGAGCCCTGCTGAGACATGCAGTCACAAGCTCCTTGACGACCAATCCAACGGTTCGGTAGAGTTTCAGTCAGATATTCACGCACTTGACGACTCCAGCCAGGGAATACTCCGTCTTGTTGAAAAATGAAGTTGTCTTTGTGCAGGCTCGGAAAAAACCAGTTTTGTAACTTAGAGAGATACTGTTGACAGTTAACCGTGTTTCCATCAAAGAAGAATGGGCTGTAAACAGATGATCGGGATATCGCACAAAACACATTGACTTTGGGAAAATCTCGTACATCTTCAATGTCTCCATGTGGGTGCTGTAGGTCCCACATCAGAACATTGTGTTTGTTTACCTGACCACTAACGGAAAGTCGCTTCATCACTGAACACGGTGCGTTGTACGAAACAGTTATCATTGTTGATAGCATCAAGTATCTCTTTACAAAATGCCACACGTTTGCGTTTGTCACCAGGACGCAGAGCTTGTAACAGCTGTAACTTGTATGGCTTCATAACCAGCCCACGTTTCAAAACACGTCTACTTGTTGTTATAGGCAGTTGTAACTTCCGACTGACACGACGAGTTGATTTTGAAGGACTACGTTGGAAAGCAGTTTGGATTCGTGCAACGTTTTCTTCAGCAACACGAGGGCGGCCAGGGCTCTTTCCTTTGCATACACATCCTGTATCTAGAAACTGTCGATGCCATCTGCGAATGTTCCACCCATTCCGAGGATCAATTTGGTACCTCAACCTGAAACGTTTTTGCACTGTAGTCACGGAATTGCACTTCGTAAACTCGAGAACAAAAAATGATTTCTGCTGCAGAGTAGCCATTTTAAACATATGACGGTTACCAAGCAAAAAAGAAGACAAATGACATCTTGCGGCTATTAATATAAACTAAACTATGTATTCGTTTCTCCAATATCCGAGCGATCGATAGTTTGGACAAAATAATACTTTGTAATACGTATATTCTTTTTGAAACACCTTGTATTAGTGCTCCACTTTGTAACCCTACAGCACTAAAGGGTAGGGTAATATTGCACTGCTACTAAACCACTACACCAAATTTTATTAAAAGGAAGTCATTATTTATAGGCTATGTGCTAGTTAATTACAATTATTAGATCTCCAATGGTATGTTACATACCAAGTAAGCACAAAATGTCCTGCTTTACGCCCTACAATGGCAATTTTACTGCTCAAAATATTATTGGAAAAGAAGTCATAATTTATGTAATGCACTAATTACAATTTTTTGTAACTCCAAGGATATTTTACACTCAAACTGCGTAGAGAGCCTACTGCTTTAGACGCTGTATTTACAATCTAAGCAAGATCTAACTCAGTCTTCCACGCTCTCCCAGGGGTTCTTCTTCTGATTCCTAGTTTCTCATTTGGTGCTTCAAAGTCTGAATCTATATCACTGTCATTTGTGCACACAACATTTTCTTCTTCACTAAATTATCCATTGTCTGTCTCTTTGTCAGCTTCTTCGAGAAAACCATCCAGTGTGTTAGCGTCAAAACAAAATTCAGCACCATCCATACTGTGCTCATTTTAGTAGCAAAAGACAAGATCGGCACTGAAAGGGGGCAATGCGATGTAACCAAGTCTTCTAACTGTGACTGCTTCATTTTTCACCTAAGACGCCACACTTAGATAAATTCTAAACGATAAGACAAGTATGTCGACAGTTAAAAAACAGGCACACCATTAATAAACATTCTTGATATTTACGACAAGAGCACCAGCGTCAGCAAATCGGTGGAGTCGGGCAACAATTAATTCAGCCATTGTTAGCAAAAATGTGTGCCGTGAAAGTACTCAAGAATAGGCGTCGTTCATGCTTCTAGATTGGCGGGACCAACGAAAAGATTTCCATTGCCGAGTACGATCTTAACCGACGAAAATTACTAGGCCCGCTACGAATTCCTCTCCTGTACCACCATCTCAGAGCAGTATTTAGGACCTATGTCCTTAATTATTTGCTGGATCTATTACAGTCTCTGTCTTCCCTAACAGTTTTTACGCTAGTACGATGGAGGTTAGCCGGCCGCTGTGGCCGAGCGGCTCTAGGCACTTCAGTCCGGAACCGCGCTGCTGCTGCGGTCGCAGGTTCGAATCCTGCCTCGGGCATGGATGTTTGTGATGTCCTTAGGTTAGTTAGGTTTAAGTAGTTCTAAGTCTAGGGGACTGATGACCTCAGGTGTTAATTCCCATAGTGCTTAGGGCCGTTTGAACCATTTTTTTATGGAGGTTATTCCCTAATGTCTTAATAGACCTTCTACCATCCTGCCCTTTCTTCTTGTCAGGGTTTTCCATATATTCCTTTCCTCACCGATTCTGCAGAGAAGCTTCTCACTGCTTATCTGATTTTTCACATTCTTCTTTAGCATAAAATCTCAAATGCTTCGATGCTTTTCTATTGCGGTAGTCTAAGTTTACTTGCGGTGGTCTACGGTACACTACGGTAGTTTCACCACTCTGATAATGAGACATTCAATCTAGCACGAATCATTGCTCATTTGACAGACGTGTAACGTACCTGTGAAGGTCTTAGCTATGGGGCCGTTTGAAGCAGCGTCGCCACAGTAGATATTTCCCAACAGACGCTCACAGCGTCAGGAGAAGTTGCAGGACACCATACTATCGTGAACATGAGGATAGCAGGTGAGGTAATGGCGTAAGAGGGGCAGGTGGTGCGCTCAGGGCAGAGGTCGTGTGCCGCAGGAGTGGTCCTGGTAGGCGATAAGCATCGGAGAGAGCGGCCGCGGTGATGAACCGTGGCGTGTTCGCGTTGCGCCCACGGCGCCATTGTGTACGCCAGCCGGACCACCTCTGTTTATGACGCCGCGCCGGCTCAGGAACGCCAGGCGCGCCGAAGGCAGCGGCCTGATGCGCCAGACCGCGCTACTGCCAACCTGTCGCGGAGCAGCTGTTCCCCAGTCACACCCTTCTGCCAATCTTTTCCCTTCTTGAAACTATCGCAGTGGCTTGAAGAAGAGCAACGAGTCTGTATCTTCACTCCGTCATTGGCTTATATTTTAACCCTCCTTTAATAATGCTGGGTCGGTGAAATCCACCAATCGTCGCCCTTTTTCGTCTCTCTTGTGGGATGGATTGGCCCTAAAGCGACTCTGAATTTAAAATCACGATTACACATTGATTCCGTCACCCTGGAATCTCGCTGACTGCAGTAAAATTGTCTTGATTATGAGTCCCGCTTCGAATTTAGCCCCAGTCACCAGCGAAGACGTCTGTGGTTACGGCCCGGACGGCGGTGGGCTACCATCATGACGGTCACGCGCCGTGCTGCCCGAGAAGCAGGAGTGATGGTCTGGGGTTCCACTTCTTTTCATAGCAGGACAGTTTCGGTTGTCATCCACGGCTCCTTTACAGCACAGTGGTGGGTCGACGAAATTTGCATGCAAATACCGTAAGTGGACGCCCACTAAGTGGCAATAAGTGGCCTTTTCAGATGAAACACATTTTATGCTCCATCGGGCATGAAACATCTGAAAGCTAATACCCTGCAACAATCACTTCATTCTGGAGAGCACAGTGGATCAACACAAATATGTTCTATCCTTGGGGACCATGTCCACTCCTACATACAGTTTGTTTCCACTCCTACATCTACATCTACATTTATACTCCGCAAGCCAGCCAACGGTGTGTGGCGCAGGGCGCTTTACGTGCCACTGTCATTACCTCCCTTTCCTGTTCCAGTCGCGTATGGTTTGCGGGAAGAACGACTGCCGGAAAGCCTCCGTGCGCGTTCGAATCTCTCTAATTTTACATTCGTGATCTCCTCGCGAGGTATAAGTAGGGGGAAGCAATACATTCGATACCTCATCCAGAAACGCACCCCCTCGAAACCTGGACAGCAAGCTACACCGCGATGCAGTGCGCCTCTCTTGCAGAGTCTGCCACTTGAGTCTGCTAAACATCTCCGTAACGCTATCACGCTTACCAAATAACCCTGTGACGAAACGCGCCGCTCTTCTTTGGATCTTCTCAGTCCCCTCTGTCAACCTGACCTGGTACGGATCCCACACTGATGAACAATACTCAAGTATAGGTCGAACGAGTATTTTGTACGCCACCTCCTTTGTTGATGGACTACATTTTCTAAGCACTCTCCCAATGAATCTCAACCTGGTACCCGCCTTACCAACAATTAATTTTATATGATCATTACACTTCAAATCGTTCCGTACGCATACTCCCAGATATTTTACAGAAGTAACTGCTACCAGTGTTTGTTCTGCTATCATATAATCATACAATAAAGGATCCTTCTTTCTACGTACTCGCAATACATTACATTTGTCTATGTTAAGGGTCAGTTGCCACTCCCTGCACCAAGTGCCTATCTGCTGCAGATCTTCCTGCATTTCGCTGCAATTTTCTAATATTGCAACTTCTCTGTATACTACATCATCATCCACGAAAAGCAGCATGGAACTTCCGACACTATCTACTAGGTTATTTGGTGTGAATGAATCTACCTGCAGGACAGTGCAATATGTCACACAGATCTCACTGTACATGTGTGGTTTGAAGAGCACCAGGATGTGTTTACTGTACTCCCCTTGCCACCAGACTCCCCGGATTTAAGCTCAATAGAGAAGCTGTGCGACTACCTCAGTCGAGCTGTACACGTCTGTCTCAAGCAGTGAGAAATGACTGTCCTATGGGCAAGTAGCACCACAGGTTAAGGGACAACTCTGGTCCTGTAATACGGCAATGGGTTTGAGAACGGGGATGGTCGTTCGGCAGTACCAACAGGCGCCGAGTCGAAGACGGCGGCTGCAACGCGGGTTTGCGATTCGTCGCGAGGCGACGCGGCCGACTAATTGCCGGGTTCCAGGCCCCATTAGGTCGCTGATGAGCCGAACAGCCTGAGGCTCCCACATCGCCTCGCCTCCGTTTTTGCGTCGCGCTGGCTCCGCCGTGTTCCCGTAATAGCGCGCGTGCCTTATTACTGCCAACCTGTCATTATCAGTCATCACAGCCTTCCTGAAGTTTGCGGCCGGCTTGAATGCTGATCAGCCTACTGTCGTTAAAACCTCGCGCAAGACGGCTTTTTTGCATGCAGCAGGGTAGCGCGTGTACTGTGCTTGGCGCGGTATGTGCCGTCCCGTCGGTCAGGGTAACGACCGCAGTTGTCTTACTCCAGCTCACCGTAACGGTGTGTGGCGGAGGTTTCTTCGTGTGCCACTGTCAACAGTGCAAATTTCCGAATGCATTCGCGATTGGTGCGCGGGAACAACGTTTGTAAGCCTCGTGTGATCTTGATTCTCTGCAATTCTTTCTTCAATTGCATGGGGTTTATAAATTAGTTACACAAAAGTAACCTTTAATTGTGGTAAACTGAGCGAGGTAGCGCAGTGGTTAGCACACGAGACGCGCATTCGGGAGGATGACGGTTCAAACCCACGGACGGCCATTCTGATTTAGGTTTCCCGTGATTTTCCTAAATCTCTTCGGGTACATTCCGGGATGGTTCCTTAAAAGAAAAGTCACAACCGACTTCCTTCAGAATTCTTCCCCAATCTGATGGGACCGATGACCTCGCTGTTTGGTCCCCTCCCTCAAACCAATCAACCAAACAATTGCAAAAAAGGTAAACAACTTACAGAAATACTTGTTACTGTACGGGACGCTGTACACCTGCAAGTTTTATTTACAACTTTTCAATTGGCTACCTTTTTTAACATGACAAATGACCCATTTGTAATCACTTTCCTGCCAAATCCTATGAAGCAATTGTGGATGCATGGTGGCAACTGCTTGTGTTATCCGCTGCCGCAGCTCGTCGACGTTTCTCAGAAGTGAACGGATAAACGCTCTGTCTTTAATGTAAACTCATACGCAGAAGTCCATTGGGGTTAGAACACGTGTTCATCAGAGACTGTTGATCGACCTTGATCTGGCATCCAAAGTGATACACAGCCATGAAACGGGTTTACCAACTAATAACAGTCTTTGAAGTGATGGCTTGCCATATTTTGTCTCTGAATTTAAGTAGTTGATTTGGATTCATGAAACCATAAACAACACTGCAGACGCACGCGCGGCTAGCCGCGCGGTCTAACGCGCTGCTTCCCGAGCAGGAAGGCGTGCCGGTCCCCGGCACGAATCAGCCCGGCGGATTAGTGTGGAGGTCCGGTGTGCCGGCCAGCCTGTGGATGGATTTTAAGGAGGTTTTCCATCTGCGTCGGCGAATGCGGGCTGGTTCCCCTTATTCCGCGTCAGTTACACTATGTAGGCGATTATTGAGCAAACACTGTCTCCACGTACGCTGCGGCTTCCCCCATCAGAGGTTCGAGTCCTCCCTCGGGTATGGTTGTGTGTGTTGTCCCTAGCGTAAGTTAGTTTAAGTTAGATTAAGTAGTGCGTCAGCTTAGGGACCGATTACCTGAGCAGTTTGGTCCCATAAGACCTTACCACAAATTTCCAAAATTTTTCCATGTACACGTACACCTTAATTACTCTACCACGCATATATTTGGGGTTACACTCGCCTGGTATGAGACGTTCCAAGGGATTTCCACTGGGGGCGGAACCGCACAATAACCTTGGGTTCGCTGCGGGGCGGTGGTGGGGTGGGTGGACTGCTGTGGCCTGTTGTGGGGTTGTGAACCACTGAGGGCTACGGCGGGACGAAACCTCTCCGTCGTTTCTAGGTCCCTGGTATCACCACACACACACACACACACACACACACACACACACTCACTCACACACACACACACACACACACACACACACACACACACACTGCAGACACATCTGCACAGTTAAACGGCTCCATGATGACTATAGGAATAACTCATTCGCGCCATGAGTAGCGCCATAAAATTATTAAGAAACCTGGTGATGTGTTGTTGGTTCGCGTCTCACTGGACCCAAATACTTTTTTCTAATTGGTTCCGATGCTTTCTTATTATATATTCTATAATATTCAGTGTTACATAAAGTTAATGTGCTCATTTTATGGTGCAGCAGTTCTTCTTATTTCCGGGCTTGCTAAGAAAATTGGAAGAGGAATTCCACTTTATGCAGGACACCTCTGGAGTTTTGTTTTACCTAGACACGTTTGAGCACTTTTTGTGCTATCTTCAGTGGGTTACTTTACTTCCTTTCTTACATGAAGCTATCGAATGTTTAGGTTGGTAGCTGTAAGTCTGCTACACAATCTAAAGCTGTCATGACAAGTTGTAGATTGTGTAGCTGACTTACAGTTATAAACATAAATATTCAGTAGTTTCATGTAAGAATTGAAATAAAGTAACCCACTGACGATAGCACAAAAAGTGCTGAAACATGTCTGGGTAAAACGAAACTCCAAAGGTGTCTTGCATAAGGCGGAATTCCTCATTCAAGAAATGTGCTCTTTCTGATGAGAGAGTTTGTTCGATTGGCTTAATCTACAAGACAGCTTGCACTACTTGCAGTAAGATATTTTGCACTTTATTCATTTAATTTTTGTATTTCATATTTTGTAAATATTCCGCTACTAAATAGGAACGGTGGTCAAGTAAGAATGACCTTTAGATTCTACTAAAAGTGAGAAAGATGAAATAACTTTTATCTTATGTGGAGATCTGTTGCAGATTTGTATTGTACTATTCATAATGGAACCTTTGTAAGCCAATGTCCTTGTTGTCTGGATATGGTTCAAAAATGGTTCAAATGGCTCTGAGCGCTATGGGACTCAACTGCTGAGGTCATTAGTCCCCTAGAACTTAGAACTAGTTAAACCTAACTAACCTAAGGACATCACAAACATCCATGCCCGAGGCAGGATTCGAACCTGCGACCGTAGCGGTCTTGCGGTTCCAGACTGCAGCGCCTTTAACCCCACGGCCACTTCGGCCGGCTCTGGATATGGTACTTTCCCTTTTGCCTTATACATGTGCACCTATACTGAAGTTTTTATTTGTGTTTAATACAGACAGGACGTGTCTAGCATATGGATGAGGGAGGGAATGTGCATTCTAATAGAGCTAACACTGGAATTTTCGCGTCCGTGCATTTCGTAAATAAGGCGATATGCGTTCCAGATACAGCCGACAACTGCCGCTGGAGAGCGCTGCAATCGTGTATACCACATCGAGGTACGCGTACCGTACGCACAAGTCGCATCGTTCCTGAGCGTTCAGCAGCTCGTTGAACTCTGCAGCTCGACGTTGACGCTCAGAAGCACGCTCCGTGAGACGACGGGCTTATTGTAAACGTTTTCCGGGCCAGCGTTATTTTGTCGGACCTACAGAAGTCTCGAAGAGGTTACACGGACTCACGGAGGAATCCTGTACGGCCACAACGGAACGAAGTGGAGACAGTAGCGGCTGGAAAACATCGGTTCACACACGGCAAGCGCGAGTGCCATTCGATGCTAATTTAAGAGCGGCGTGTTTAATTGTGTGTTACACGGCGCCCCTTGCGCCGAGGAAACACCTATAAACACGCGGGCCCGGCAGGCGACTGCTGCCGCTAGCAAGCAGTCTGTGCTCCGCAGCCGCGCATAAGACACATTGTTGCAGGTGGTAGAACAAGCGCGCTGCTCCACGCCAGCCGGCCGGTTTCCGCCGCCGATATATGTTATTTTTTCGATCTAATAAAGCACTGGCCAGCCGGCCTGAATACAATGGGCCGCATGCTCCCAGGCGCACTCGCCGGTCTCCGAGAGGTCGCGACCCCGCGGATCGTCCCTCCGCTGCCAGCCTGCGCTCCCTGTCGTTGGGTTCCCCCGCCCCCTCAACCTCACCCCCTCCCCTTCCCACTTGTGCTCCGCTGCTGCACCTCAGTTGTTACCATTGTTCCGCTCAGAACGAGTGCCTCTCGCTGTAGCGGGCGCATTGTTTTTCGGCAGGGAGGCGCACAATCGAAATGTTTCGCGTCGGAAAATCTGCGGGAGGGCTTCCAGGAGGTGGCGGAATACGAAAAAGGTCTTCTCCGTCTCCCTCTCTCTCTCTCTCTCTATAGAGAGAGCGAGAAAGAGAGGCGATGACCGAAAGGCGCCTATAAAACCTCTCCTCGCAGCGTCGTGGTGGCCGACTCCCAATTCCGTCCGAAGTGCTGGAGATATTTCGCGTCCGTCCCGAACAATACCTTGAGGAAGTGAGAACAATGAACCCAATTGATATACAGCGCGTTTATCGGCGGACGATCGGCGCGTGGCCGCCGCGGGCGAATTCCCGAGGCTGCGGCCGCGGATTACACGACCAATAAATCGCATCGCCGCTGCTGGCGGCGGAATCCTTATCTCTGAGGCCATTCCGGACCGGCCGACGCCACAGACGCCGCGTAAATTACCGCGTCCGCTCGCAGTATTTAAGGCGTCCGCGAAATGAGAGGGGCATTCTCCCGCACCGCCCCACAGGTGTCGCTGGCAGAACCTCCGACAAACATAGCTGCTGCGTACAGAAACAAAAGTCAAATCCTAGAAGCTAACAAAGTATCCTTTATCTTAGGCCTCACTTAACAGTCTCTTGAGTCCTTTACAAATCAGTGTCTTCTGTTCGATTTTGCCTTGATGGCTACTGATTTGAATCGTATCTTAGTGCCGCTTCATGAAGAGTGAGGCAAATAAAAGTGGCCCGGCGAAGAGAGTTCCAGGATACAAGGAAATACAGCAGAGGAAAGAAAATACTGTACCTATCTGACTACAGCAGATGCTGAAAGTGTCACACCATTCATATCTTGGCACTTCTGGGCCCTGGTCATCAAGTTGTTGACTGCTGGAATTGCTGCAGTCTCATCCGAAACGTCCGCTGCACTTCTTGAAGACAGTGAGGGTTGTTGGAATACACCTTAGACGAGGGCTCCCCTCACAAAGTAATCGCACACTGACCGATCATGTAGCCTGGATGGCCAGCTACGGCCATGACCAGACTGATCCCTGCTAACAACTCTGTCAGGCATCAAGATTGTGTAAATGTGCTCGAAGGTTAGGCCGGCTGTATGGTAAGTTGCTCCATCCTGTTGGAAGTAAGTGTAGCTCTTTTCCTCCTCCGTTAATGCTGCCACAATTGGTTTCAAATTGTTGGCAGTGTAACACGCCGGAGTTAGCGTCTGATGAAAGTAGACGGGCTCTGCGCATCAAACCCAATCCTCCTGGTCACGCAATGGTGTTTCGTGGAAGGTATTCGTATTCTCCGCTGCCCAGAACCTGTGTTTCTACGAGTTGACATAACTACTCAGGTAAAACCAGGCTTCATCAGACATAAAGAGCAAATCAATGTCCAAACCATTCATTGTTATCTCAGTGAACAGTCACTCACGAAACTGGAGACGTTGAAGAGCATCTGCTGGTTTTAATGTTTCAACAACAGACAGTACGGATGCAGGTGCAGGTCCAGGTGGAACATTCGTCCACACGATCGATGTGATATGCCGGCCTCTTACGACAGTCGTCGGATTGATTTGGTAGGACTCGGAAACATTTTCTGGTGAAATGTAGCCGCAATTTCTGGTGATCGGGCGCGTTTCGGGTTGGTTTCTACTTTGTTCGAAACAGAGCCCACCTGAAGCCTCTTTCGGACTAAGCGTTGCATGGTACTCTCTGCTGAAAAACAAGTGACCACAGAGTTTCCACTACTTTGTTGCGACGTATCTTCCCACAATGAACATCACCCGCCCCACTGTGAGTACCACTGTCCCCTTTGCACTGCTCCACTCACACTGACACTACCCGCATTACGCTCTGAATCTGTGAGGATCACATGGTGGGCGTACACATGGTGTTGTGTGTGCGTCACGGGGTGTAGTTACACGCATACAATTAAAATTTAAAACAGCCTTGATTGCAATCTTGTTAAATTTTTTATTGAAGTGAGTGACCGGTTTCGACTCTATGAAAGAGTCATCTTCAGACTCCAGAGCGGTGGATGGACATTGCTACATGAGTTCCGTCGACTCTCGACTCTCGTGTAACTGTTTTAAGGTTTTCAAAAATCTTATATGCATACATTCACGTCAAATCGTATCTACTCGTCCGCGCCACTTTTATTTTCCCCACGCTGTACCTACAACACCAACGAAAACCAGTGCGAATAAAACATTTAAGTTGGACAGTACGAATAGGTACTTGCAGAATTGAAGCTATTAGGGTAGATAATTACTCATATCCGGATAGCTCATCCAGTAAGAGCGTCATCTGCAAATGACCAAGGTCCTGAGTTCGAGTTCCGGCCAGGAGCACAGTTCCAGCCTGCCACGAAGTTTCGCAGTAGCGCACCTTCCGCTGCTGACACTCTGATAAATATACCGCTGCACTCTGCTTAATATTCTGCTGCACTCTGCTAAATATCCTCTCAAACATTAACTGCTTGGATATTGCGGCCAATGCAGAGACGCTGAAATGTCTGGTGGAGGATATTTGCTATCTGCACGAGCCGTCGATAACTCTGGATGATAACTGACTTGAGGCGAACCAGCTAAGCTCTAAATTCGGGCCGAGAAGGGAATAACTCTCGCAAATGTGGATCGTGTGACATGGTCATCTCCAGACTCCAGAGCAGTCAGTGTTTCGCAAACCGTTGGCGGTAAAGGTGCTAGCGACACAACAACGAATGTCAGACGGGAACTACACATGAACCAGTCTGAAGTAGCAGAGAAAAGCCTAAATTTAAAAAATAAATAAATAAAACACGAGCTATGTGTGTCACGTATGGAAATGACACGCAGTATATCCGAACGATATACAAATTAAAATTCACAACGATGGACACACTGCTATTCGAACGTCTCGTCACTAGATTAGCACGTACTTGTAAGACGATCTACTAATGAGCCTGATAGAAAAGAAGGCGACTATGGAAATAGAACTATAACCCAGCCGCTCATACATGATTCAGTTTGACTGCGTTGTCGACAGTCTATTTCAAAATCTGTTTGTCCCAGTATATGTACAATTGTGTTAAGCATTTTCCAAACACAATACAATATTCGTAAAAATATCTGAACGATCGCTCAGTAACTAAAATGGCACTAAATCTTAGACCTCTCATATCATCAGAACGATAGTCACGACTCAATTTACCGTAATATCAACAGAAGAAGGCACTACTCTTATGTGGAGGCATTCTGAATATCGTTCCATTAATGAAAGTCAATGTCTGTCTGATAGAATATGGTATCCAGCTACACATGGAGCGAGTACCAACATTTAAAAGTGTAGAGATTTTTTAGTATTCGTACACAGAGCTAACGCAACACCTTTGTGTTCGTACATAGAGCTAACGCAACAGTGCATAGATGCCTAAACTCGCAGGAAAACATTTCGCAACCGATTGCGTCAGTAAAGACTATTCATTTGCGACAGGTAACACAGTTTAGATATAGAGATGAGGCAATCTGTTGCAGCCTTTAGAAAATGCATCATAGGAAAACATCGCATTAAAAGGAAAGGCTCTCTCCCTTGGTTAAGGTACGGTTAACACGACATGTACAACTATGAGGAAATATGATGAGAAATTAACATTTTTAATTTGACGCGGCTATGCATTAATGGTATCAGAGCTCACTATTCTAATGAAAACATCCTGAAAAACACTAGCTATATCAGAGAAATGATTGAATAGTCACACTAGGGAAACACAGAGCGCTTGTGTTACTGATAAATGCGCGCGCCAACCGAATTAGACCACCAGTGTCAGATCTGTGGGTGGCTTCAACAGACGGCCGTGGAACACTATGACACTCCTTGCTCTTGGACGGCAGAGGTCAGAGAGAAATCGCTACGTGACGCCCAGCGACCCTCGTCGTTATTTCTGCGAGCCACTTCTCGCCTCTTCCGCGAAATATTCGCCGTATACGTTACTGCCGTCCGGCTGCCTGATGCCTTGAATAACTCGCCGGAAAAAATCACTGATTTATCTGCGCCCTGAACTGCTCTGTCCCCGCTCTGCAGTTCCCTATCCTCGGAAGAGCATGAGGGATGTGCCAATTTACAAGATGTGTTGAGACCTGCGGATGGAAACGAGATGAGGAAGACCTTTCCCTTGCAGGAATCGTTTCTTCTGAAGAAAATGATAAAATGTTTTTCAATGCATAATCAAGACGATGACTGAGGGACAGAGTTTTCCATACAGCAGACACCGGGACGTGGAAAGGAAAAAAGAAAGGAACACAAAATAAAGGATACATATATATAGGGTGATTCAGCTGCACCAACCTATGGGTTTTATGCAGCCCACAACCTCTTCAGATACCACGCACTAGATTTTCATATTCTCTCACTCGCTATACACAAACTGTTAATCCTTAAAACAGCCGTGGCCTCCAACGAATATGTATCACTACATTAAATTTTCTACAAAAAGGTCCTGCTCATTTTCTGTGCAGGACTAATAGTCTGAGTATAGCGAACCAGAGAATTTAAAGATTTCGTGCATGGTTTCTGGAGGCTTGCGGGTTGCACAAAATAGGCAGCTGAACCAAAAATACGTAGTCAACAAACGAGTACGAATTTTTTATGCCTCGGCAGCCGGTACTGTCTATACAGTCGAGTGCACTGGACTATGGAAAGGCACGCTTCCGAAACAAAATCAGTTCTCTTATAACATATGATTAAAAGTCTAGAAGCAAAAGGAAGAACGGTTGTTTTCTAAAGGAAACGCAACAAAACCAAACAGCAATATTGATTCACAGCCACCTGTTACTTACAAAAGAAGTGTCTCGGAAATGCACGTGTCTGAAGATAAATGGTTCGAATGGCTCTGAGAACTATGGGACTTAACTTCTGAGGTCATCAGTCCCCTAGAACTTAGAACTACTTAAACCTAACTAACATAAGGACATCACACACATCCATCCCCGAGGCACGATTCGAACTGTAGCGCCTAGAACCGCTCGGCCAAACCGGCCGGCTCTGAAGATAAGGTGTTTTATTGCGTGTGTGTGTGTGTGTGTGTGTGTTTGTGTGTGTGTGTGTGTGTGTGTGTGGGAGGGTGGGTGTGTGGGTGTGTGTGAATGACAGGTGGTGGCCGGGATGGCGGGAGGGGCGGCTAAAAAATATTTACTTAAAAATTTAATAATACTCCCTAAACCATTCACAAACACTTCTGAACCTGCTATTAGCAGCTCATATTACAGTTCAGTTCACATGTTTTGGTTTCACACTACCTTTAACGTAGCAAGCAAAGCAGTCTTTCTTGGCAGTAATTTTTCAAGACTGTTCTGTTGATTACGAGAGAAACAAAGGCAAACCAAGGCATTCTCATTTTTTAATAGGTTATTAAAATTAACACTGTACATAGAACAATAGCTGTAAATGCATAAGTGTGTAGTCAGATAGACAAATTTAAGATGTGTCACAGATCGCGGTACAGAAAACAGTTACATAATAACTGAAGCTTCTAGAAATCCGCGAAAAAGTGAAAAACAGTGCGAACAAAAACTTCAGAACACTGCACAAAGCTGAAGTAGTGGCAAAATCCCAAGTGCTACAATACGACGAGCCAACTCCCATTCGCACAAATTAGAAGCATCTGTGACATAGGACACGTCTGAACAGGCTGTGGGACTAAATACCTTTGCTCGGCATGAGACGCACGACTAATGCGTCCAACACAGTCGCCTTTGTTTGCCTACGTGCGGATTTACGTAGTCACGAATCTATATAAAACCTCTACTGCAGCAGTTGCACGAATCGGACTAATGATATTACCAGCGCAATGCCCACAAAAATGGAGTGAATAAACGTCAGGAGTTTCGAGTTCTGGGCCCAGAACGCCAGATCTCTACACAGCAGATTTACAATGACACTAATACTGTTCTCGCCTCCTAATGTTGGCTAAACTGACAGCACATGTGCTATAAGAGACTCCACAATGGCGCTATACGGGCATATCGCCAACAACTGCCTGACTTCTCAAGGCTGGAGAAACTTATCAAACGGATTGAATTTTCAGTATCCACTGGCGCAGAACAGATAGCAAGGCAAAGGACAGACAAAGGTTCCTATTTTAATTATTTTTTCACGTCTGTAGAGTACCGCATTAGTAACAATTTCCCACTCAGTAAGAAATTTTAAGAGTAATTTCTGAAATTTGTAAGCATCTGCCTCCAAGTGTATAAAAAATATTGCGAAGAAGAAAACCGTTGTCAGTAGCACAGTTTCGAGGCTGACAGTTCCTAGATTACTCTAGGCAGCTTGTAATCCGTTTGCCTTCGAGATGCTACGCGGTTCACTGCGAAAATGTGAAGGAAGAGCATGATAATTTAAAAACTATCACCCTGTTATATGACAGGGCAGAGAATCAGAATTCAGATAAAGCGTACGGTACCATTAAAATCGAGATTACACCAACTGCATTTTCATATATTTAGCATGACATCACGTGAACAGGAAAAAATAACTGCTGCATTTTTTAAAATTTTGTGTTGCTACGTAATTTAAGCGTTTGTAACTAAAAAACGCACGATTAACTTCTTTAACATCTGGAAGCACATGGCCAACGGAGAAATAGAACTTGGAAGTGGTAAGATGAACTCAAATGTGAAGGTTTCTTTGTAATCAGACATGGTGATTGGAATTCATAATATGAAGAAAGGGGTGCCATAAGTTTCTGTAACTTCTGCGGCGCCTTGTACTGAATCAGCTGGATTAACTTATCAATCTGCACGGTACTAAACATGCATAATAATCAGCTAGTGAAACTAAAGATTTAGCTTACATAAAACGTAAAGTGTATACTGAAAGTACTTCAAGTAATCGTAATCTCTTCTATAAGCTGTAACTGTAGGTGTGATATTATATGACAGTGATAGCACCCTTCGAACCTCAATGTCCAGTTACTTATGTAGACTAATCTGCAATACTCGACTCAAAAGATCATTAACACTCTGTGACTATCACTAGGCACCGATATATCTAGGAGATATTTTCATGCGCAAGATGCTTGGGAAGACTAAATTTTAACTTCCTTTTGACATTTGTGTCATCAGTAATGGACTGGAAGAGGTTGCTCGTGGCCTTAAACTCTATTAGTACTTCTTTGTGGGATAGCTATATGATGAAAACGGAGGCAGACCGGGCAATGAAAGAAAACAAGTCGTTTCCCAGCCCAGATTGAAGTATTATATTAAATACTGGGAGAAAGCTTAGCACACAATGAAGATAAGACAAAAGTCTCACCTCTTATTTAAAAGCAAAGATATTCCAGATAGTGGTGCCACAGTTTGATACTCAGGGGAGAGCCTAAAAATGGAGAAATATTCTTGTACTAAATTGTATACATCGACACTTGACAAATATGTATCACGCTTCCAGTACCTTCGTGGGTGAGTTAAATAGAGAACTGATGGGTAAAAAGTGTTTGTTACTTTATTTTTATTGATATCAGTATTTATTGTTGCAGAATGCATGTTTCCAACGTATTTATACAGCGGAAGAACCATTACAGACAAGCAGATTCCGCTATTATGAATTGACAACATTTGTGCAATCACTTTAATTACTGGTTATTTGCCTCTATTGGCTAATTTTGGCTAGTAAGCCACTTTCGATCGGTAGTTGACGGGAAAGAGAACAAGCCGTCACGATATGGCGGGTAAAAATAAAACTTAATACAATTTGTGATCCATACAGTCAGTATAGCAACAGTTTAAAAGTAGTTTTTGTGTTGACTCGAACGAAATCAACGCCTTAACGCACACTCAGTTGCTGTTGTTATTAATTGACGACTGAGGCTGCTATGGCTATTAATTTTATTCTAGTTGATTCGGAGTTTGCCGTGTTCTCGTTTCTGCTAGAACTTTTCACCATCCTAATACCATGATTTTTTTGTTTCACTGAGTACTACTGGCGTCATAAAGGTCCCAAGTAATTTACGCAGGATATATTGGCAGTATCTTAGTGGACTAACATGAAAACATACGTTAGAAGTATTGAAATAACAGTCATCATCCTCATTTTATAAATGTTGCATTTAAGAAACAAAAAGAAATAAAAAAGAAATTTAGATTGGTTCTCATATTGACCCCAGTGGTACTCAGTGCGAAAAACCGTGAATAAATTTTAATATGTTGTAAGTAGAAAACTGAACCGAAACGTCACTGGATACAATGACTCTGAGGGAGGAAGTCTTTTATTTTGAAAATAATAGTTTTGAAAACAAGAGAAATCTATATTTACAAATGTGCCTATGGGGTCATACTGACACCAGTGCTACCGGGGGGGCTACATTGTTTTTATACCAGCGTACGAATGACAATTTGCAGTAAGTTGTCTATTCGTCCGCCATACGCCCGTGAATGAACAGTTCGGTGGTTTGTGTTCACTTAGGTTAATTACCGTTCGAAAATGGCACAACAGTTGAAATTAGCCCATAGAAGACTATAAACAATAATTTGCGTGACAGCGGAAATGTTTTCATTTCAAAAATTTTGTTCGACCGTGGTACCTCATTATTATTGAGGTATGTGTGCATACAGGAGATCGGCCGTAACAGAGTGTGTACATTTGAAGGTGTGGATGCAGGGGATCGGCAGAACAGCTGTTTCTACACGGTCCAGTCACATTAATAGGACAACCGCCTATCCTCGGTGTGATCAAGCAATAAGCACTCACAGACGTCAGGTGGCACTACTAGCCGTGGAGAGTGTGTAAAGTATGTCGCGGGGACACGGAAAACCGCGCAGTCGTTGGCGTAATGCGGAAACGGAGCGATTTATCTAACGCCGGAAAGGGCGTGATCATTGGCTTTCGGGCCAAGGGCGAAAGCATTTCGGAAACGGCTGTTTTGTTCACTGTTCGCGTACCGCCTTGGTTAAAGTATACCGTGTACGGCAAAATGGCGCTATCCAAACACGGTGCCGGGGCAAGTGTTGTGCACTACGGGCCATAGACAGTACGGGTGAACGACGGCTGCGGAGGCGTGTTCGGGCGAATAGACGCGCAACTGACCACCAGGTGCTACCGACAGTGTCTCCTCAACGACCGTTGAGCGAATGTTGCTGCGTATGGACCTCTGCAGCAGGCGTCTGGATCATGCACCCATGCTTACTAAATGTTCATCGGCGACGAAAGCTGGGATTTGCGTGGCATCACTGCGACTGGACGTCCACTGAGTGGCGATGAGTAGCCTCTCTGTACAGCTCACACTTTTTGACGCATCGAAAAGATGGTCGTAAGTACGTACGGCGTGAAACGGCAGAAAACAAACAAACTGGAATAATCGTCGGAAAGGTTCAGGCTTGAGGCCATGCCCTGGGTGATCTCGTCATTTTGGCAGACGCAATGGATCAATGCAAGTGTGCATCTATCCTTGAGTACTACGTCCTCTCCTACATACCGTTGTTTGGTTTTCCTCCTCATCACGGCACCTACCAGCAGGACAATACAACGTGCCGCACAGCTCGCAGCGTCCGTGCGTGGTTCGAAGAGCACCAAACTGAGTTTACCGAACTTCCCCGGCCATCAAACTCCCCGCATATAAACCCAATCGAGAATCTGTGAAACCATCTAGATCGGACTGCTCGCGTCTCGGATCCTGAACCGAGAAACTCAGCACAGCTAGTCACTGTAATCGGCACGGCCCCACATTCCAGAAAGTCGCTTACTCTCCCTGCGCGTCCCGCAGCTCGATGCAAAAGGTGGTTATTCGGCCTTGTAACAGGTTCAAATGGCTCTAAGCACTATGGGACTTAACATCGGTCATCAGTCCCCTAGACTTGGAACTACTTAAACCTAAGGACATCACACACATCCATGCGCGAGGCAGGACTCGAACCTGCGACCGAAGCAGCAGCGCAGTTCCCGACTGAAGTGCTTAGAACCGCTCGGCCACAGCGGCCGGCTTTGTAACAGGTGGTCACGTAAAATGTGACTGGGCAGTGTATGATTTTTATCACAGCGCATGTGCGTGTACAAGGTGTGCATACAGGTGATTGGCCACTAGAATGTGGCTCACCGGGCGCTCGGCTCCGTCAGTCGGCAGCAGCCTTGCTTCTTAAAGCGGGCGGGTGTGCGCCCGCTGGAGAGGCGGGGGCCACGTGTGGCAGGCAGGCAGGCGACAGATGGCGCAGCGCTAAGTGCTCCCCGCTGCAGGCGACTGTTTGTCACGGCCTGGCGCCGCAACAGCAGCACGGCACAGCACAGCCGCCAGATAACGGCCGCCGGGCCTGCTTGCACACGCCTCCAGGAGCGCCTGGCGCCACGTCTTCCGCCCGCGCAGGCGCTTCCTGGCCGTCTACCTGCTCTGCGAAGAGATGGGCGCTCTGCAGCGACTGCCAGTCGTCATGGCTGATTCGTGAAAGCGTTCTCAAACGAACCAGATGTCCAACTAGCGATGGGAAAAACGGACCGGTCAAAACCAATACCGGTATCGTAGTTCCGAGTAACCGGTATTTTTTGCTATTTGCTTGATCGCGGTTATAACAGGTGCTTTTTTTCATATTTTACTAATAACTGAGTAAAAAAACCGAAACCTCAGTTAGCCACAGCATCAGTGCTAAAATTTCTCGTTTTTATATAAACTTTTCTTTAAAGAAAAATATAAAAAATTTACGTTATTTTTAAATATTGAGTAATTACAGAAAATGGGAATAGCAATCAATGCTATTCTAATAGCAATGCCGACAGAAACGGGCAAGAAACTCGTGGCATAGTGCGCAGCTCGTGGTCGTGCGGTAGCGTTCTCGCTTCCCACACCCGGGTTCCCGGGTTCGATTCCCGGCGGGGTCAGGGATTTTCTCTGCCTCGTGATGACTGGGTGTCGTGTGCTGTCCTTAGGTTGGTTAGGTTTAAGTAGTTCTAAGTTCTAGGGGACTGATGACCATAGATGTTAAGTCCCATAGTGCTCAGAGCCAAACTCGTGGCATAAGAACTGCTACAATATTGCCGAGACAATAACGTCTCATGGCTTAACATATGCGAGTACGTGCAGTGTACAAGACGTGCCCCCATTTATCTATACGGTAGTTTCTCGCTGTCGCCGCCGAACATCCGTTGTATTGCAGATTTGCATCAACCCTAGTCTGGAAATATGTTTACGAAGTAACGTAACAATGAAGCATAATGCTCAAAAAATGGTTCAAATGGCTCTGAGCACTATGGGACTTCACTGCTGACGTCATCAGTCACCTAGAACTTACAACTACTTAACCCTAACCAACCTAAGGACATCACATACATCCATGCCCGTGGCAGGATTCGAACCTGCGACCGTAGCGGTCGCGCGGTTCCAGACTGTAGCACCTAGAACCGCTCGGCTACACCGGCCGGCGAAGCATAATGCTTCATTTACTTTAAAACATTACAGATATATCTGCCACTTCTGTAAAACTTAAAAGCAACTGTTAATTGATAACCCCCAATAAAAATGGATATAAGATGATCCGCTGCAGCTGTCGACACAATAACCCTGTATCTGCTTCTAGCCATTGAATACCGACAAATTAACACGGAAAAGACTTCTTCATCCTCGGTTTTCACCCTTTAGGACTGGCTATTCCTGATGCCCAAATACTGATATGATGCCTGTTTACACCATGATTTCTGAGCAGAGTTTCAGTAGAATAGAATCAGGAGGAGAATACTTGCGATTTTTTTTCTAGTATTCAACCACTTGTCCGGAGCTCGTGGTCTCGCGGTACCGCTCTCACTTCCCGAGCACGGGGTCCTGGGTTCGATTCCCGCCGGGGTCAGGGATTTTAACCTGCCCCGAAATGACTGGGTGTTGTTGTGTCGTCCCTATTACGGCCGGAGGAAGGCAACGACAAACCACCTCAGTTACGATGTGTGTGATGTCCTTAGGTTAGTTAGGTTTAAGTAGTTCTAAGTTCAAGGGGACTGATGACCTCACAAGTCCCATAGTGCTCAGAGCCATCTGAACCATTTTAAACACTCTGTTGCCTCGGTGGATGATGGTTTTAGACACGGATTTCCATCCGCAGTTTATTTTTCTCTGGCGACCCTCTAAAATCTGCAAAGTTTTTCGGTATACATAAAAACCGGTTTCAAAGTGGAAATAAAGCGTTGATGGATCCAGGTCCATGTCCAGTTTCTGAGGATTTGGTCCAATCTTTGTGCTGCACCCTGTATGTACAGGTAGGATGACTGCAACGTTATATCACATCCATCAGGACAAGAAATTGCTCCCAATAGCATATTAATTAGTACAGAACTTTCCATTTCAAAGTTCGTCTACACATGGTTCGGTGTGCATAAGAGAGTATTCTGGACAGCTCACTCCAGAGCCTAGAAACTTAGCTCCACTGGAGACCATTCACGGTGATGGATCAGTAAAAAACGTTTCCGATTTCCATCCTGCTTCACTCTGTTCTCTTCAGCGGCGTTTTGGCAGTCATGATAAACTTCGCCGTTTTTCAATAAAATTCTTCTGGGTCTGTGACCGCATTGTCGACGGGCCCAGAAAATTTTTACTGATTGTATCAATGACCGCGAAAGTCTACACTTACATTTATCCTTTTTCTTAATCGTGTGCCGGTCGCGGTGGCCGAGCGGCTCTAGGCCTTTCAGTCCGGAACCACACAGCTGTTGCGGTCGCGGGTTCGAATCCTGCCTCGGGCATGGATGTGTGTGATGTCCTTAGGTTAGTTAGGTTTAAGTAGTTCTAAGTCTAGGGGACTGATGACCTCAGATGTTAAGTCCTATAGTGCTCAGAGGCATCTTAATCGTGTCAAAAGCATACAACAACAAACAATGGAAGAAATTTGTAAAGATAAAATTTGTGAAATCAAAAACTGCAGGAACATATATGTAATATTGCAGCGTTAAGAAATTTCGGACTAAAAGCTGGCCACGTCTAGGATTTAGGATTGTCTGAACTCCTCATTAGTGCAGGACCTTGGACATAGTTCGCTCTGCGTAAGGGGACAGTAGTACGATCCTGACCACTGTCGCGCAGCACCGTATCGCCTGATAACTCATGTGTCCATGTTATTTTCGCTTCTTGTAACTGGAACGTGGTCTGCTCAAAGATCTTATTTACTCCTCCTCTGTGTGTCCCGGGGGGAGTTCTTCTCTTGGTATAGATCAGTCTCGGACATATATTTCTTGCCGCATTTCTACTCGTGTTTGTTGCGGTGTATTACTGAAATTTTCTTTTGTGTGCAGGGAACTCCTCTTCGATTTAAGTCGGTGATAGGCTGTTTGATATCCAACGAGAGGGTAGACCGTCAATGTAAACGATTTAGATTTGTTTCCTTCTTAGCTTTCATTTCGAGCCTGGCGCTAGAGGTAGCGATGTTAGCTAGGCCGTAGTTTGTGACTCACTGTTTATTTAAAACAGCCTATGATGGTATGTTCACTTACTCGGCCTGCCTGGAGTTATACCACACAGGACATGCGCACTCCGTAGCTGAGTAGCACAAAGCTAAATAAAGCTGTACTTCCTAATCTCCTGGTTTGTGCACACCACGTAGTGCCTGCTAGTGTCCGCCTGAAGTTTGTTCTAGCAACTAATTTACGCTTCGTGTTCATTCAGTTTTTCCTGTACGTAACACCCAAGTAATTATGGGTAGCGCAATACTCTAGGGCTATTCTCTCCTATGCTGTTCGTAGTGCCTTTGGTGCTTGCACCGTAAGTTACTCGAACAGATCCATTCACAGTCGGGGGGAGCGAACACAGGCACAGAAACGGCGTGACCTCAGCTCTGGGAACACGTCCCGGTGCCCACAACGTTTACTCACTCCTGAGCTCGTAGTTATTTTGTCTGCTAGTCCGGCTCATATATACCGCGATATTATCACCCGGATGAAACACTGACAAGTCTTCTCAGGACGAAACGGGACAGGAGCCTTGATAAATACCGCCACAGCCTTGGCTCCCTTTCGGCGATCGCCTCTGCTCTGAAGTTATCTTCGGAAAGCTGTTTCGTATCACTCGGTCTAGCAACGGATCTGTTTTACAAGCTGCCCGCCGCAACTCCCGTAGAGTGAAAAATTAATGACTGTGCGCACACTTCTAAAGATATCCCCTTCTGTCGCTTCCGGCGGCTACTGGGAGCGGCCATCAGCAGCGGCTCTGAGAAACGGCAAGCGTGGCTTCCACGAAGCCCACATATCACTTTGCGACGCACGTTTCCGTTGCCTGTCTTATATAGGATCAAGAGAAACCGCACCCCCGCGGACGTTCCTTCAAAATTACAACACGAAAGACACTACCGGACAGGCTGCTGAACGGTCAATTCGGACGTGCAGGATGCAAATCGGAAGATTTTCTATGTCTGTGACTTCTCTGAAAGTTAGGCCTACAGAATATTTCCGCAGTTTCTGATGGTAACGCAGTATCAACACATTGGCTGTAAGCACGAACAACGCATTCGCTTCAAAGCGTCTCAACGATTTAAATTAACGTCTATACGGAACCTCTGTGCCAAATTCATTATCCCCTCGTCTCAAATCGATTTCAGAGACGATCTTCACAATAAAAACACATGAGAATACATGACACTTCCATGTACACAGAACGCGTCACACTAACTGTACTTCCGAGATCTTAATAGGCGTTTCTAAAGAATGGGGCACACGGTCAGTCCGCGTATACCTCCAGATGCTTATTCAGTTCTACACAAAAATGTAGAAATAACAAACAGTTTCTATTTCGGCTCTAGTATTGTAACAACAGAGAGGAAATATCCATCACAAATTTTCCTTTCCGCTTTATAACAATGCTGTATAAGCGAATTCATATGACCTTGATCTTAGATTTTCTTAACATCGTCAAATATAACAGGAGACATATAGGCTGTCCTGTCAATGAGAATATTTGTTGCCCATAGTTTGGCTTTCTTGTACAAAGCTATTTGTGCCTTTTGGTACCATGCTATATAGCTAGTTACCGTTAATGGCTCTGAACACTATGGGACTTAACTGCTGAGGTCATCGGTCCCCTAGAACTTAGAACTGCTTAAACCTAACTAACCTAAGGACATAACACACATACATGCCCTTCGAACCTGCGACCGTAGCGGTCGGGCGGTTCCAGACTGTAGCACGTAGAACCGCTCGGCCACTCCGGCCGGCTACAGTTAATAACAGGGAGTGCTATTTGAGAGTGGACGGATCATTGCAACACTAAAGTGTATATTCATGCAACCGAGGCTGATAAAAAAAAATTATGAAATTTTCCTCAATTTTATGCAGTTACGGACCCACCATCCCAAAGCAGCATGCCTCGAAGCAATAAGTAAAACATATAGCGCAGAAACACTGGTAACGGGCACCGTTTAGTGAAAAGTATCAGTCATCAAAGCTGTGTTGACAAAAGATCAAAAAATTTGATTCCTCATTAAACGAATAGAAGAGACGTGCAGTTAGCATGAACGCTGGGTGGATTGAACCATAGTTTATGTAGATCACCTCCAGACAAAAGTGAACAGACATTTCTTTTTAACCCTATGTGGTCGAGCATAAGTAGGGGAAAAATTGGGCAACAAGCGAGCACTTGTTCACTTGGAAGAATTGATAAGAAAAATGGGGTTCTGCATCTACGTGATTACTCTGCTATTCACAATTAAGTGCCTGGCAGAGGGTTCAATGAACCACCTTCAAGCTGGCTCTCTACCGTTCCACTCTCGGACGGCGCTCGGGAAATACGAGCACTTAAATTTTTCTGTGCGAGCCCTGATTTATTTTATCGTGATAATCATTTCTCCCTGTGTAGGTGGGTGCCAACAGAATGTATTCGCAATCGGAGGAGAAAACTGGTGACCGAAATTTCTTGAGAAGATGCCGTCGCAACGAAAAACGCCTTTGTTCTAATGATTGCCACTCCAGTTCACGCATCATGTCTGTGGCACTATCTCCCCTATTTCGCTATAATCCAAAAGGAGACGCCCTTCTTTGAACTTTTTCAGTATCATCCAACGGTCCCACCTGATACAGATCCCATACCGCTCAGCTATACTCCAGAATAGGGCGGACAGGTGTAGTGTAAGCAGTTTCTTTAGCAGATCTGTTGTACCTTCTAAGTGTTCTGCCAATGAATCGCAGTCTTTGGTTTGCTCTACCCACAGCATTATCTATGTGATCGTTCACATTTAGGTTATTTGTAATTGTAATCCCTAAGTATTTAGTCGAATTTACAGCCATCAGATTTGTGTGATTTATCGCGTAATCGAAATTTAGCGGATTCCTTTTAGTACTCATGTGAATAACTTCACACTTTTCTTTATTCTGGGTCAACTGAAACTTTACGCAACACACAGGTATGTTATCTAAATCATTTTTCAATTCATTTTGGTCATCTGATGACTTTACAAGATGGTAAATACCAGCATCATCTGCAAATAATCTAAGAGGGCTACTCAGATTGTCTCCTGTGTAGTTAATACAGGTCAGGAGCAATAGAGGGCCTATGACACGTCTTTGGGCAACGGCGGAAATTACTTCTGTTTTACTCGATGAATTTTCGTCTTTTACTACGAACTGTGACCTTTAATTCGAGATAAATTTCCCTGACTGCAAATAGTTTGGTATCGGCTACATTAGGTATATATACTTTACCTATTACTGACATATAAAAATTTGTGCAAGAACGGGACTCGAAGCCGGATGTCCTGAGAGTAATGCTGCGACCATCACCTCATGAAAGTAGGGAACTATGATACAAGGATGTAGTGGCACATGGAACTTTGAGTCGGTTCGGCAAGTGTGCACGGATAGCCGAAACGTTTAAGGCGCCCGCTCGCTGAAATCCAGATTCAGTCCTAACCGGCCACAAGTTTTCACATGTCACTGATTGGTAGTATACCTATACTTAATACAGCCATTGTCAAGATATTGGCACTCAGCAAAATTATTTCAAACTAATTTCGTAATTAGTAATGTCTGTTGCTTCAGACATGCAAGTAAGTAAATGCGAGTTAGAGGGAAATTTTTCGTTTCCTTTAGTTACAGAAGTAACTAAAATACATTGAGGTACTGCTGTAACAGCCTGTAGTTCCTGAATTTCAGTCGGAGAGTGATTCTCCCGGTTTCAGTGAGTGCCGCTTCTGCAAGTGCGGGAGGCGTGCGGTGCGCCCGGCTTTTTATTGGCGGCAGTGACTGGCGCCTGCGCCGCGCCACGCGCGAGTTACACCCGCTCACTCTCTCGGTTTACCCGCCTGTCACAACAGGGGCAACGAAAACAAACGGCCGCCGGTTTGACCGGCCAGCAGCGTTTGTTTTAAGCACTCCTCGCCACTTGTTTATTTATTTGGGGAATATCATTCTTAGTGACCCGGCGATCAGGCCCGCTGCGAGAAGAAGATGCAGCTGACGGCTGAGACGGACAGCAGAGAAAGCAAACAGATGCATGATATGTGTGCATACAGCGCGCGGCCCGGCCCGCACCGATACTCCATAAGCGAGCATCGGCGGTGGACGGCGGAAGGACCTACTTCGTGGGACGGGAAATTTCCGCCAATTCGTTATCAAGTAGCTACATCGAACGGATTCAAGGACACGTGCGCCACTGTGATCGTAACAAGTCGTTCTGGCTCATATGAAAATGGAACAGAGAACGTCTGCAAACTAAAACCAGAATTTTTAGCTGATAGCGGACATAGTTCTCGTGAAATCGTGTTGGGCAAATAATCCTAACAAACGTCCTAAAACCAACGGATTTCGAGACATACGGATTACCTGAGCACCTTAATCAAAGACCCCCGATGATTCAAACTGCACTTACGCACTTGAGGACAAATCCATAACAACGGCACATTCCAAAATGTCTCGACAACCAACCGCTACGCGTTCCCGGAGTTCATCGACACTATCACCACAGTTGGAATACATCGGAACTATTTATATACATATACCAAAAACGTTTCAGTTTCCGTTCTCACAGCGATTCTAGAAAGATTAATCAAACGTACTAGTCTCGTGTGAGAGGATATCGTGATATATGTTCTGTCATCGTCTCACAAAAACAGATCATTCTGAAGTCACACAATAGTGAAGTGAGTGATTCCAGAAGGAATGTGTGTTTTTACCGTTCTGACAACCGCTTCTCGCTGTTTTGTACATTAACAGTTGTTGCTGGTGCAGCCATTAAAATGAAGTCACTAGCGGGCGAACTACGAAGCCCCACAAGCTGAAACTAATTATGGCTGCATAGCCTCGATAAACGATTTGGAAGTGGTAATTTCCGGTTAAGAGTGTCATTTTTTTCAGATTTATTTGTTACTGGGCTACTTCGACGTGAATGTCAAAATCACGCACGCATTATCTAAGCACTAAAATATAGGATCTGATAATAATATGTGTAACTGAACCCACACGCCACGCGTTTCGAACGGTTTAAATGTCCACCCCCTATCAAACACGTTAAGCAGTGAATTAATTACGAAGATTGTATTATTTAAGGTTGATACATTGAGCAATATAGATGGTCTGCAACTGCAGTTAAACCATTCAACGTGAATACCGTAAGAAATTGACGTACAGAAATACATTTTGAAAATAGGGACAACCATAAGCAGTAATAGCCACATTCAGTCTCTACTTATTGAAAACATTACTTTCTCCAAACGATGAGTAAGCGTCAGCACTTTCACAGCAATGGACACTACAGAGTAGAATGAAATTTTAGGTACCTACTACCTGTATTACTAGAATAAATTAACAAAAACTGAAATATAAATTTCTGTTTAATTCAACATTTAGGAATTGTCAAGCGTGATACATTAATCTTGATCATCATGAGAGTGAAATTAGAGAAGATGATTGACATGGGAAAACTTCGTCTCCTTCTTTAGGTTGCTGACTGTAATTTAAATAAGGGGCCGTCGGCGCCATTGTTTTTAGCGCATTACCAACAGCGTCGCACAGCTGCCTCGAGCTGTAACAGTCAAAGGCTGCTTAAGTGCGCAGACGGTCCTTTTGAAATGTGAATAAGCCATATCATATCTGCCTAACACAGCTAAATTACTTTTCTGCACATTAATGACTTTTCTGGACACAACGAAAGAGCCTAACATCACGTATCCGATTTATGGCTTTCACTAGAGATAGTTCCAGTCTTTCAACAACGGTAAAATGCTGACTTCTTTATCCTCATGTCCGGCAGTCCTGATTCTGTGATGCACCAAACGCATTATATCACTACAGGGGAATGCCTAGTGGGTTCCTAAAATCACGGCCAGCTTCACCCCATAACTAATTTAGTCCCAGTGATTTCGACGACGATAACGAGAGGATGCTTCAGTCGTCCCATGTACGGAAAACTTCGTTAGCAATATTTTTGTTGTCGCAGAAATTCGACTGGAAATACCGAATAAGCCAAGTAATGCCTGAAGTACAGGTGATGCCGTTTCATAAGATGTTAAACATTGAGCAAAAGCTGCATTTGCTGTAAAGCTGCGGTCTTCGGAGAGTTCTTCGACACACTGGTTGACACCGGCTGTCAGTCGCAAAGCGCCTCGCGCGCAGCGCAGCAGCTCCGGAGTTTTCATCAGCGTCCATCTGACCTCAATAAATAACATCTCGTTGTTTACAGATCCTAAAATACCGCGCGGCTCGCTCGCTCCGTGACCGGCGGAAGAAAATTGGCCTAAGACCGTGGGGAGCCATTAAGTGATGATCTCCGATACGGCGGCGCGATGACGCATTGTCCCCGCCACCAACCTGTTCCTCCCCTCGCCCGCCCGCTCCATCTACCTTCTCCCCCCCTCCCCCCCCCCCCACCACACCCGAAATTGTCGGCTGACTCATGGCCGCAGAATTTCTCACTCCTGTCCGAAAAGCACTTTCCCTCCGGTTCCACAACCGTCACTTGAGTCGTACAGTACTAAACAGATGTGAATCAGTGACACAAAGCAGGCAGATTTCCCACTTCCGGATAATCAACATGTGCGCTTGTAGTAACATTTGACGTACACCAACGGAAGTACAAGGAAACTAGCCGCCAGGACGCACGGACTAGGGAATTGCCTGCGTGGGGAGGGAGAGTGAAAACTCTTGCACGATTCTTCAACACTGCCCTACATGTGGACTGGGGAAAGAAGAACTACTAACAGTTGGCAGTGTTGTTGCCGTTTTTTCAACTGCGAAGCGAAAATGGCTGCAGGTGAAAACAGTAGTTATCTATGGAGCTACAACAACACTGAGGTGTCGCCATAGAGACGTACACAAAATCGTTTTACTTGATTGGTTGAAGTAGGCCCGCGAAGCAATCGAGCCACGCCCACTGCAACTGGAAGGGTTGGTTCAAATGGCTCTGAGCACTATGCGACTTAACTTCTGAGGTCATCAGTCGCCTAGAACTTAGAACTAATTAAACCTAACTGACCTAAGGACATAACACACATCCATGCCCGAGGCAGGATTCGAACCTGCGACCGTAGCGGTCGCTCGGTTCCAGACTGTAGCGCCTAGAACCGCACGGCCACTCTTGCCGGCAACTGGAAGGGATCCTCTTTCGCCGACTCTACTATAGTTATACTACCTGCAATATTATGTAACATTTTGAAAGCGAGAACCTTTTAAAACTAGTAAACAGTCTCGATCGCGATCAAAACTGTTTTTTTTTTTTTTTACTAATTTTACTTAACTGTCAGATCGATGTTTCCCAATAATGTTATTTAAAATTAAGAAAACATTTTGCTAAAGTAGTTTGATATTGGCGTCGCGTCACCTGTTATAATGTTTTAGACAAATGCGTATTTGTATAGTGACGATCCCTCTGGTAACTGCTGTCATCGTAATCGTCATATTCATCATTATCAACACTTCTCACGTAGGTATTGTCTACAGCTGTACCCATGCAAGATTCTCCTACTTATTTCTGTGTCATCCATCCACAATGCATTAATCTGTTAAATCATTCTTTTCTTATCTCTTTCAATCACACAAATCACATTTATATCACTAATTGACTAAAACTGTCATCTAGCCGTAGTCGTAAGTTGCCTATCTAACTGTAGCCAGAAACAACAAAAATATGATTTTTAGTGTTTCATATAACTACACACCCATTTTTAAAAATATAAATGCTGTTATAAGCTATGCATAAAGTCGTATAACTTAAGTTAAACGTTTAATACAAGTATTAGAGATACAAACTGTGTACGCGTGTCGAGGCAGCGTAGCATACGCCGAGCAAATTACCCAGACTATAAGCATGAAGCATGACTTTTGAGGGCTGGGTTACTGTGGTTGTTCTATTCACTAAGGAATGGGGGGTGGTGGGAAGTTTATTGGCGACGATGGAAATGTCCTGATGGACAACGTCTGTAGCCTATGAAACTGTTCTCAGGTGGCGTAGTAGTATGCTGGGAAGTGGTATCGTTAGAAACGTGTTACGAAGTGCAGAGAAACACGCAGATGATGTGAACGTGATGCAAAACTTGACAGCTGGTCCTAAGCACAAAATAAACGCAAACAGACCCAAAATGCTACATGATTTGACTAGACGATCGATGATCAGCCAGTGGCGTTAGTCACAGACTTTGAGTACATAGAAGTATAGGTTGAAGCGATTACATATATCCACTATTTGGGAAGACATATGCAAGGCTCTGATTTATTCGAATAATCCGAAGGAAGTACAAAACCCCCTGTCGACCACTTCTTGGGTATTGTTCGTTGATGTGGGATCCCTGCCAAGTTGGGTTAACAGAGGAGAAAGAACTGATACAAAAAAGGAGCTACGAGATTTGTCACGAATTTGTTTAGACTGCGTGGAAGAGATGGAATGGTCCTACAACGCACATTTTGCATAATGGCCGCGATACTGAAATTGGTGGTCTACAGATCAGTCCAGAAATTATTACCGCCTACCATTAGCAAATGAAAAAGAAGCGTCGAAATGATACTAGTACACTACATATATATGCCCTCAGTCACACACCGTGGCTTGCGGAGTACGTTGTGTGGATATATTTTCCTTCATAGATGTCATTCAGTCACTAATGTAGTGATAATGTAGTAATAAGTTTGTGTCATCCAGAGTAAAAGATGGGAACGACTCATAGCGCTCAGCCTTAATCCGCAGTGAATAGTTAGTGTGGAAATGGAGGAAGGTCTGTGTGTTAAAAATACTCTTGAGTATAGTAAAAAAAGCACTCCATCTTCAGGCCACAAGTGGCCCATCGGGACCAACCGACCGCCGTGTCATCCTCGGTGGAGGATGCGGATAGGAGGGGCGTGTAGCAGCACACCGCTCTCCCGGTCGTTATGATGGTATTCTCGACCGAAGCCGCTACTAGTCGGTCGAGTAGCTCCTCAATTGACATCACGAGGCTGAGTGCACCCCCTTGAGTATAGTAAGCAGGTTAAAATGGATGTAGGGTGCATTATTATGCAGAGATGAAGGACCTTGCACAGAGCCGTATCAAATCAGTCTTCAGGCAGAAAACCACAATAACAATCCAAGCTGGTGTTGTTAGGAATAAATATGAAATGAAAAGCGGCGGCAAGACATAATAATTATCAATATATACTCAACTTTTCTCCAAGTAAACAGCATAAACTAAAGAAAAGGGATTTCTACGTATATTTGGATACGTCGCAGTACAACAAGTTCACAGCGGCAACATGGACTGGACAACATTCTGAAGAATAGCTTAAAGTATTACGCAACACACGCAATTGTTGAGTATGTCCATTGTAAACTTATCGGCTGCGGTGGTGATCCCAGACAGTGGCCCGTCAGACAGGTATTAGCAGTGCAATTCCTTTGTTGCCGCTCTCTACGCAGACCAGAATAACTGGCACGTGAATAGAAGGAGAGGAGAAGGGGAGAGGTAAGATGCAAATGCGTCGTCACGGAGGGCGCCCGGAGACCCATCTCGAGCGCAACGGTTCCACTTGATAGAGTCGTAATAGACACTGGTAGGACGGGAACACGGCGGTATGCGTCTCCTCAACGTCGGGCGGCCGGGCCCCTAACAGGTTTGGGGCCCTCGGCGAGCCGAGATGACAGCTGCGGCGGCCATTGAAGACGCCAGATTACTGGATGTTTGACGGAGCGTACGAGCGGCCCGCGGGAAAAAGCGGGCAAGAGTTGAGCCCCGGGCTAGGTTTTACATAATGAGGGCCGCGGACCGGGGCGTGCGTGCGGGCTGTAACGGGAGACGAGCCAGTTTCCGGTCGGCCGGGCTACGGGCGGCGCCGGCCAGCGGGCACAACTGTAAGCGCCTTACAGTGTCGCGCGGGCTTCACATGGGGATCGAGTGACCCGCGCGGCCGCCCTCCCGTTCACACGTGGCCCGCCGTGCCCTGCCCTGGCGCTCCGCACTTCCCGGCGACACACCTACATCGTGCCGTGTGGGGCCTCCGAGGACTTCGTCTCAATATCAACAGAGAAATTAAGCAACTCGTCATTTGTGCTCGACTGAGACTCGAACCTGGACACCTGCCTTCCACTGCCTCCCATTGAGCCACACGGGTAGGCTCATGCACCGACTCAGCTATCTTGGTTAGTCTTCAGAATCCACATACGACGATGGCCGAGTTATGCATTTTAGAGCCCAAAATCACTAGTCTTTTTTTTTTTCATCGAATGATCGTTTTCGTATCGTAGCCATGATTATTTTATTGACCAATTCTTGTGGGACATCACACACGAACACAGACACACACACAGACGCGCGCGCGCGCGCGCGTGTGTGTGTGTGTGTGTGTGTGTGTGTGTGAGAGAGAGAGAGAGAGAGAGAGAGAGAGATAGGCTCTGAGCAATATGGTACTTAACTTCTGAGGTCATCAGTCCCCTAGAACTACTTAACCTAACTAACCTAAGGACATCACACACATTCATGCCCGAGGCAGGATTCCAACCTGCGACCAGACTGTAGCGTCTAGAAACGCGCGCGCGCGCGCGCGCGTGTGTGTGTGTCTGTGTGTGTGTGTGTGTGTGTGTGTGTGTGAGAGAGAGAGAGAGAGACAGAGAGAGAGAGAAGAGAGTGAATAAGCGAGTCTGTGTGTGTGTGTGTGTGTGTGTGTGTATGTGTGTGTGAAAACGATCATTCGATGCAAAAAAAAAGATTATGAGCTCTAAAATGCGTAACTTATGAGTTATGACCCCTTGCTCAATAGAAGAAGACGTGTTTCACAGTAGCGGAAATCAACACGCCCTTATTGTTTCCAGGTATGCACTTTAGAACCCATGTGTGCTGAACATTCTTGGTCCATACTATCTCCTCTAAAAATATGGAAAGCAAAGGGCTTGAAGAGATTTCTTTCGGGGTAGCAAAGATGAAGACGTGCTCATAGCCTTTAAGGTATGCATTTTGTAGCCCATGTTTACCAGACTTCTTTGCTTCGAATGGTTGTTCCTGTCATGCACCTGCATACTGACTACTCCTCCTGGAATACCCTGTATATCGCAGTTCAAATGGTTCAAATGGCTCTGGGCACTATGGGACTCAACTGCTGAGGTCATTAGTCCCCTAGAACTTAGAACTAGTTAAACCTAACTAACCTAAGGACATCACAAACATCCATGCCCGAGGCAGGATTCGAACCTGCGACCGTAGCGGTCTTGCGGTTCCAGACTGCAGCGCCTTTAACCGCACGGCCACTTCGGCCGGCTATCGCAGTTCATCGTCGAGTCCACGACGTGCCCGCAGTATTACCGAGGAAAGATGCTGATACAGTGGACAATCCATAGGAAATTCGTAACTTTTTGCTGAAAGAGACATAAGAAAAGTGAAACTAAAAGGGACTATTTCGATTTTGTAAACCCTATTAGCAGCAATAAAATTACACATTCCTGCGAAAGAATGGGCTACACAATTAGCAATGACTATTTACTTAACTTTTATGTATGTATATTACAGTGTGAGTGATTTGAAGAAAAAAAATAAAAATCCCGTACTGTGAACTTCCAGGCGAGAGGGGGGGAAGGGGTGTTTATGAAATTTAGACTTCTTAAAACTTTAGTTTATCGCTTTTCTGACCATTTGTACTGGTAAAAAAAATAAAGTTCTATCGTACCACATCCCAAAATATGCGGTTCAAATTTTTTTCGTCAGAGTTACCGGTACCTACAGCCACAAATCAAGTTAGGCATTTCAGAGTAGAAAGACTTTGTAGTCAAGTTAGGCATGCCAAAGTAGTAAGACTTTGTGGTCTAAAGGATTTTTTTTAATGCGTATGAGGAAAAGGTTCAGAGAGCAAAAAATTGTGTAAAAGAAATGTGATATACAGTACTTGTGCGGAATTGAAAAAGCAAAACCTGTGCTTGCACTAAGCATTTTAAAATGTAAGAATATAAAGTTCCGTTATGTACCAGCAGCAACACACGTGCATCCCGCATTGAACAGGAAAATACAGTATTGAATTCTAAGAAAAATGGTATGAAAACAAAAAATGCAAAATAAGTGCACAAAACTGGAAACGTAACATGACGGTGAGTACGGATCCACGTGGTGTAACGAGACTATCAGAGCAGACTGACTTCGGACATCTTCCGTTCCCTGCCGAGTGCAAAGCTGCTCCTCAGAAAAGGACACGTCCGTCGCTGCTGGAAGCAGAGGGAAAAGGGGTGGCGCTCGCTCGGAAAAGGCTGAGGAGCACGCAGAAGAGGCCCTATAAAGCTGCTACAAATTACAACCGTGCCAGAGGACGAACCCCAAAATCTGAGGCCATCAAGAAAAATTTACCCGCTTATTACGGCCAAAGGACAACAAGAATAGATAAGCGGCCGCGATAGTCGTAGCGAGCAGATATGGGGCCGTGTTATTTGAGCTTCCACGTACATGCAATTTGCCGTGTAGTAGGAACGGTAATTATGCGGGATTGAAGGGTCGGCAGCAACCGTCCGAGGGGCACTCTGCTCTCGGAGCGATTTCATTAAGGGCCGACCTGCCAGCAACCCTCACTTACCCACATTTATTACAAGCATTACCTGTAATTTACACATACGTTCGACCGCACAGTATGCCCCAGAAATTTTCTGGTTTCATCGGTCTACCTTCCTTTATCCGTCCGTCACTTTCGACAGCCGGCCGGTGTGGCCGTGCGGTTAAAGGCGCTTCAGTCTGGAACCGCGTGACCGCTACGGTCGCAGGTTTCGAATCCTGCCTCGGGCATGGATGTGTGTGATGCCCTTAGGTTTAATTAGTTCTAAGTTCTAGGCGACTGATGACCTCAGAAGTTAAGTCGCATAGTGCTCAGAGCCATTTGAACCATTTGAGCCACTTTCGACAGACGCCGAAGACCTTGGAAAGAGGATCGGAAATTTAAACGCTGCTTCACCTGCAATGGAGGACATTATTTCATCCTCACTGTTCTCCGTAAAGGGGGGTAAGGAATCATCTGGACGAAACTTATTTGAGCAGACAGCAACAACTTCAGCAGACGAGTGAATGTTCACACAGGTAACAGGAAGAAAATGGCCGAGGGTTACAGCTTGTAGAATCATGTCGATTTCTGCTTCGACTTTATTCTTCACCCTTACAAATGCTTCATAGCGTACATCTCTGTGCAAATTTCATTCCGTTTATCTCTTTCGGAGAGTTAGCAAATAGTTTTCGATGAAAATATCTGCTATATAAAATCTTGGCTCCAGTCTTATATCCACGTATGTTCCTTTGGACCAACATTTCAAATTATTTTGTATGGAATAATCGAAAATATTCAACTCAGGTAGTAGAATAGGACCACTTTTTATAACTGGTCTATCACTCTATGTTCAGGCGTCAATTTTGCAGTCGCGGCAAGTTCGATAGTTGTACTTAATTCTGTATGTCCAATTGGTGAAGATAATAATAGAAATTACCCACTACTGATACGTCATTTCTTTTCGTTTGATTGTTATTCAATTATCGTTCACTCTATTTTTTACAAACCAATTACCTTATTGTACTGATTACCCACGCACACCATTTAGGAAGCTCTTGAGCAACACTCCATATGGCCGAGCGGTTCTGGGCGCTACAGTCTGGAACCGCGCGACGGCTACGGTCGCAGGTTTGAATCCTGCCTCGGGCATAGATGTGTGTGATGTCCTTAGGTTAGTTAGGTTTAAGTAGTTCTAAGTTTTAGGGGACTGATGCCCTCGGAAGTTAAGGCCTATAGTGCTCAGAGCCATTTGAACCATTTGAACACTCCATAAATAAAAACGATGAAAGTATGTATGTTACAAAATACTCATATTATTCAGTATCCTCGTGTAATGAAAGCCAGTACGAAATCTATCAAGAGTGCATGAGCTACGAGATACACTCGCCTTAAATCATTTCTAACACAGAGGGAGCTCCAAACACTGTAGATAACTGACGAAAATGAGAGGCAAAAAACTAAGGCGCAGTTAAGTTCAGAGCTCAATAAAAATCTTGAAGACTATAATTCCATCGAAAGAGAAATCCGTGTCTTTGGTAATAGTAATAACTCTAAATCTCTATAGCGCAAACAAGATGTACGAAGAACAAGCCACCAACTGGTGAAGACTGAGCAACATTAGCTATCTGATGAACTACATTCTTTGGTGGAGACGATTATGCTCAAGGGTTTTTCTTTTTTTTCTTTCAAATAGTACAGTATGGATGCAGTCTGGTCTGTGATGATTTGTATAACATTCTGACGTCATTGTACGACTCATATATTTAGCATTAAAGATCAAACTGTTACCAATAAGTTCATGATAACTGAGGAATCAAGAACATTTTGTGACGAAAATATTCCATTAAGCAGAACTGAAAGTCGTTCAGTCATTATTCGAAAACGATGTTGATGAAGTTCAACGTTATACACGAGTATTAAAGTTAGTTGTATAAGTTTGTGGTAGTATAGCCTCGTTCTCTAGAAGAGTTGCGTTTCCAAGCAATATTACAACAAATAGCTCTTTTGTCTGCTTACCGCGAGGTCTTTATATGATGTCCGCAACCCCCGGCACCGCCCATCTGCCAACTAAAAAGTGCACGATGGAGCTATTTGTTTACCAGCCAGTAAATCTGCGCCACTCGGCGCGACGCGCCTACTCATGGAATATTTCAACACCGGCTCCCACGCAATTTGCATAGCGTCCCCCTATTTTTACACTTCCCGGCCATATCTGACGGCGGCTCCCGACGCCTAAGTACGCCATAAACTTCGGGTCCAGTTTTCTAGCAGGCAAGTCTTCCACTTAGAGGACCTGTCGCCCGCCTTGTAACCTAAACGGGCAACCGCAAATCATGCGGAATTTTCCGCAGCTGATTAGCGTATTTTATAGAAATGGTGGGCCACTTAATGCTCTGGAGCTGCACATTATGGACAGAGGCGGTCGTAAGGCGATCGTTTGAGAAATAGTCCTTCCGCAACGTATCGTTCACGAGCATGGGAGCGTGCAAAACGACTATCAGCAAGTTGTGGAGCAAGCATAAGTGTGGGAGACACTAAGTCAAAGGCAGTCGTAGCCACTAAACGAGTCCAGAGATGCTGTGTGCAAGTTTTTACCCCACGAAGAAGCAAAATGTTTTCAAAGGAAACTTGACCGTATACAGTTCAATTGCTTTAGCGTAATCCTCCACTTTCCACCTACTACACGTCTTCTTGGCGACCTCTATAACAAACGTACAGTGAAACCCTAATAGTTTACTCGTTTACATTGTAAGAGGCTAGGGCAAAACCACTGATCCCTTGTCAATATCAGTGATAGCGTTGCGAATGAGGACAGCCTAAGATGTGCGCTTCCTTTGCAAACTCCTCGCATGCCTTTACAGCCTGCCACGGTTTGTGGCTGAAGTAAATTAATTGCAAATTTTTGCAGCCATGACGGTATTTATTCAAGGAACTAGTTGTTGTCCTGTGCAGCTGTCAATGAACAGTATAACGGGCGATCCAAAAGCTCCCGTTCGATGGGCGTACGGTCTGGAATCGGTATGCCAATCAGGCAAAATCTCCGGTAGCATTAAGGCAATGATTCTACAGACGCACCAGGCTGACAATGCTCATTTTGCAAAATACTGAGTCCTGTTGCGTGAAGAAGTCCATAACTGCCTGCTGTACATCCTCGTCCGGCAGAATCGTCGACCCTTCAAGACCTTTTTTAAGTGGCCGAAGGCGCGATACTCGCATGGGTACTCGATTGGCTCCCGCTTTAGTGAGGCTGACCTTCCAGATCGACCCGCGTCTTGTGTCGAATGGCGACCAGTACGAAACTTGGCACACCATTCTACAACGGTGATTTCCGACAGACATGCTGTTCCATGCTGTCTTCATTCTTCGATGGATACCTACCGGTATGTGTGTTTCGACAGTCAAGAAGGGAATAACAGCACACTGATCCTGTTTGGACGCATTTGGTAATAAAGTTGCCACAGTTCACGTTTCGGTATTTACCGCACGCACTCCGGAAAAACACGAATGGCACACTAACCCCTTGCGTGCATGTCAGTGCTTATATACGCGCATCGACGTCGAGGTACGTTGCATTTGCGCTGCTGCTACGCCCTGAAACGGAAACTTATTGATGGCCCCTTTTATACCGATTCATAGTTTTTGTTGCTGCCGTTACCACACTCATTAGTACGTAGCTATTGCAGCTAGAACGGCACGAAAACGCTTTCCTGAAAGTTCAAGTCAGCATGGACATTCAAACTAACACGACGCGAGAAATGTTCTAAAGATTACTTCCGAGCGAAATTTACATCTTTCAAACGCCGTATCTGTAAAATGAAGTATGCATAGGGCTAAGTCAAGAAGTAAAATATTTCTGGCGTCGCCAAATTCCTTCTTGTAGCCAGTGTCTCACACTTCTGTCAAAACTCAGTGTAGGTATACATACAGGAGAAACAAAGATTAGCGGAGGTTCACATGTATTGTACAGACATCTTTTTGTATATACAGGAGATACTGAACTCCACTGTACAGAGGTCTTGAAACAGAAAGGAAATTGTCATCCTCGCTTTCTCGCTGACCTTCAAAAAATCTTGCATTTCCAGGTAGGTTGGAATTCTGATGAAGACAGCCGACACTCTCATAACAACACACAAGTTGTGGCAGCGGCAAACGCAAAAGCAGGTTGCGCCCGACAAGCACGTCCGCTCCAACTAATCATACAAGTGGAAACGAACTGCGACTTCAAGGTCATTCCTGGAAGCCATCTGTTGCCTCATTTGTGAGATGGGTCATTTTCTGCTTAACGGCTCTGGCAGTAAGCGAAAAACTACAAACGCTGGTACAAGAATATCCAGGCGCGCACATCGCTTAGAACGGACAGAATTGTAAATAACAGCGAGCTAAGGAAAAGGATAGCAAAACAAGCTCGCACCATTAAAAAAAAAAAAAAAAAAGGACAAGCGCTCTGAGCTCTTTCAGAATCATGTAAGTAGTCTCTCAGTCTCTCATTCCGAATTTACCGCGTCGACAATGTGTGGCAAATTATCTCAGTAGTAAGGTCACCAGTCTTTTGTAAGTGTTGTGCACCTCCAGTCTTCCACTACGAACCATTTTGCCCAAGCAACAACTTGGGCAGGGTGGCGGTGAGCGACCAACTACAAAACATGTAGAGTCCGAAACACAGCTGCTTATTTTCTTCATTTCTTGTATGCCTAGTTTTAGCGCATTAGAAGCATAATCTATGATTTGCATTGTTCTGCCGACAGTATTATTTGTGACGTACGCTGATTTTACTTCGCAGTATACCCTTGTATCACGTTGTTTCGGCATTTCAGTGTATAAATAAGCACGCTTGGACACCCGGGACTTTGAAGATGTACGTAACGCCGATAGCAGAAATATCGGAAGAAGGCGTGCTGGTCGTCCAGACTCACACCTAAGACAGGATGGAACCTTACATCCGACAGAAAAGCTTGGAGATCAGACTGCGTGCAGAGTACTGAACAAAAAATAAACTACAGTCTTGGCCAATATGAAATCTGTATTACTAAACGGCTTTAACGATCGCCTGATGCACTTGCATGTTACCTGTTTAACGCCTTCCAGGGCCAACTAAAATATGATTTCCATTATTGAGCGAATATAAAACTTTCAATCTTGTCATTACGTGCCCATTAAGAGGTATGATCTTATGTTAAAGATTTAACACTGTAAGTCAAGCATTAAAGTTAGACTGTGTGTGAACGTCGTGAGGCAGCGTAGCTCACGGCGAGCAAATTACCCAGACTATATTCATCCAGTGTTTGAGAATGAGGGTATTTAGCGACTTTCAAGAAACTTTAAGGATAATTTCAAACCTTTTCGAAATTTTTCCACGCTGCAACGGAAAAAGTTTATCGCTTACTACGTTTTCGATGTTCCTGGAATAAAAGAACAGCATGAGGCATAATGTGTTAATTTATTACTTCTTTACTACCAATTCTGCTTGTAACATAAATTTCAGACAGTGTTCACATATACCACTGAATGTACCTGCAAAACTTTATCACTGTACGACATGCAGGTCAGTAGACAAGTGAAAAAAGTGCCGAAAAGTAATGCCTGTAAATTTTTAAAGTGCAAACTCGTAAATCTTTCTAAATAAAACACACGTTCTTAACATTTTTAGTCTTCACATTTATTTCTCAACATAGTCCGCCTGGCGAAGAACACGTTTGTCCCACTCAGATACCTGCTTACTGATACCGTCACGTAGAAATGTTTGACTTCGTTGACGTAGCTACGACCTCACCTCAGATTGCACCGCTGCACCACTAGCGAAGTGAAGTCCTCGAAGGTGTTCTTTAAGTTTCGGAAACAGATGAAAATCGGATGAATCCAAGTCGGGACTGTGTGAAGGGTGATCGGTGACAGGGAGCCTAAGGGGTCGGATTGTTGCGGATTGTTGTCGGTGTCGCAGCGCTCGTGAGTGTGGTCTCGCATTTTCATGCTGAAGGAAAGGGTGCTCAATGTCTGGACGAAGCCGACCTCGGGGAAGATCAGTTTGGAATCCGTAGAAATATTGGAACACGTGAGGCAATACTGACCCTACGATTTATCTTAGAAGAAAGATTAAGGATATAAGATGAACATCAGCAAAAGCAAAACGAGGATAATGGAATGTAGTCGAATTAAGTCGGGTGATGTTGAGGGAATTAGATTAGGAAATGAGATACTTAAAGTAGTAAACGAGTTTTGCAATTTGGGGAGCAAAATAACTGATGATGGTCGAAGTAGAGAGGATATAAAATGTAGACTGGCAATGGCAAGGAAAGCGTTTCTGAAGAAGAGAAATTTGTTAACATCGAGTATTGATTTAAGTGTCAGGAAGTCGTTTCTGAAAGTATTTGTATGGAGTGTAGCCATGTATGGAAGTGAAACATGGACGATAAATAGTTTAGACAAGAAGAGAATGGAAGCTTTCGAAATGTGGTGCTACAGAATAATGCTGAAAATTAGATGGGTACATAACATAACTAATGAGGAGGTATTGAATAGAATTGGGGAGAAGAGGAGTTTGTGGCACAATTTGACTAGAAGAAGGGATCGGTTGGTAGGGCATATTTTGACACATCAAGGGATCACCAATTTAGTATTGTAGGGCAGCGTGGAGGGTAAAAATCGTAGGGGGGGACCAAGAGATGAATACCCTAAACAGATACAGAAGGATGTAGGTTGCAGTAGGTACTGGAAGATGCAGAAACTTGCACAGGATTGAGTAGCATGGAGAGCTACATCAAACCAGGCTCAGGACTTGAAGACCACAACGAACGAAGCGATTTTACATAAAATTTCGGAGGCATTACATTCCAGCACACCCTCGTACAAAGTCTGCAGCCATAAAGGTTTTACGTGGTCAACATCAAATATTTAATAAATTAATTCATTTGGACATTTAACACTGCTGCAAGCACCTACACTTCTGATTTCAGGTTCTCCCAACAGAATGGGCACAGACACACGATGAACTTGCTATCTATCTATTGTCTTTCATTCTTCCTTGTACCATGTTGTGCACAGTCTTTACGACCGCCGAATTGGCCTGGATCCTCTTACAACTCGCCCCCTTCTGTATTCAACTTCGCGGCCTCTCCAGACAATACGCCGATTGCATCTCTGAAGTGACCGACGTCCATCTGCAACAATAGAAACGCGGAAGGCAAGAACGGTGCTCATCTCGAGCATCGGGGAGCTGAAAGGAGGGCGGTGGCGGTGCCGGCCCGCGGCCGCAATCTGGGAGCCCATCTGCAGAGCGCGTCTCGTCGGCGAGCACCGGAAGCGTCCGGAGGCATCGGCAGCGGCAGCGGCAGCGGGCACCTGCGAGCTGCGACCGGCGTCGTGACGGCCCCGTCACGGTCAGCGGACAGCGAAAATAGCGGGCCATTGTCACCGCGGCGGCGAGACCAGGCGGGCAGGCACGTCGCGGCCCTATCCCGGAGGTGAACGCACTCGCGGCCAGCCTCCACGCATCACCAGTCAACACTCCAGTGTCAGCTGCCTGCCACTAGCCGCTTCGTCGGTGGACGGGATCCACACACACCCTTGTCGGATCACTTGAGCATTCCTTTTTATTATTATTAAAATCACGACACGGTATCGGCAACAACATTGTGAGCAGCTACCTCGGTCTGCTCATTTGACGCGTTACTGTGTAACGGGATCAAAACTTCTGATGATTTACTAAGGAGTGGTCATACTACACTACTGGCCATTAAAACGGCTACACCAAGAAGAAATGCAGATGATAAACGGGTATTCATTGGACAAATATATTATACTAGAACTGACAAGTGATTGCATTTTCACGCAATTTGGTTGCATAGATCCTGAGAAATCAGTACCCAGAACAACCACCTCTGGCCGTAATAACGGCGTTGATACGCCTGGGCATTGAGTCGAACAGAGCTCGGATGACGTGTACAGGTACAGCTGCCCATGCAGCTTCAACACGATACCACAGTTCATTAAGAGTAGTGACTGGCGTATTGTGACGAGCCAGTTGCTCGGCCAACATTGACCAGACGTTGTCAGTTGGTGAGAGATCTGGAGAATGTGCTGGCCAGGGCAGCAGTCGAACATTTTCTGTATCCAGAAAGGGCCGTACAGGACCTGCAACATGTGGTCGTGCATTATCTTGCTGAAATGTAGGGTTTCGCAGGGACCGAATGAAGGGTAGAGCCACGGGTCGTAACACAGCTGAAATGTAACGTCCACTGCTCAAAGTGCCGTCAATGCGAACAAGAGGTGACCGAGACGTGTAACCAATGCTACCCCATACCATAACGCCGGGTGATACGCCAGTATGGCGATGACGAATACACGCTTCCAATGTGCGTTCACCGCGATGTCGCCAAACGCGGATGCGACCATCGTGATGCTGTAAACAGAACCTGGATTCATCCGAAAAAATGACGTTTTGCCAATCGTGCACCCAGGTTCGTCGTTGAGTACACCATCGCAGGTGCTCCTGTCTGTGATGCAGCGTCAAGGGTAACCGCAGCCATGGTCTCCGAGCTGATAATCCATGCTGCTGCAAACGTCGTCGAACTGTTCGTGCAGATGGTTGTTGTCTTGCAAGCGTTCCCATCTGTTGACTCAGGGATCGAGACGTGGCTGCACGATCCGTTACAGCCATGCGGATAAGATGTCTGTCATCTCGACTGCTAGTGATACGAGGCCGTTGGGATCCAGCACGTCGTTCCGTATTACCGTCCTAAACCTACCGATTCCATACTCAGCTAACAGTCATTGGATCTCGACCAACGCGAGCAGCAATGTCGCGATACGATAAACCGCAATCGCGATACGCTACAATCCGACCTTTATCAAAGCCGAAAACGTGATGGAATGACAATCACAACGGTATATTTCTATCCACAAGTGATGCCTGACACTTAATAATTCTTCTATGGAACGTTTTCCTACATACGTCTAAGATTAATTCAAGGACTTCACCGAATCATTAGCGTGTAACTTCTGACAAGCAGAGAAACAGAAACAAAGGACAGATATTTAGCGACACGAAATGTGTCTTCACTGTTGTTTGTTTTATAGCACAAGCCCTATGAAAGAAAAAAGCTCCACCTCCCTCTCCCCACCCCTTCCATACTCCTCTTATCTACATCTTTCTACTTCTGGTGTGAACAGATCAGTATTTGACTGATACGTTCATAATACACCTGACCCGTGCCGAAACTGATAGGCAAGAAGTGTTGGCGACAGAAACGTGAGAGAAGTCAGAAGATTCACCTTGCTCCGACAACCCCGCGACTGCCGGTGCAGTATTTGCGACCTCCGTGAGTCATACGCGTGAAATGCAGGCGCGCGTGCGTCTGCCAGTCTGGACTAGACGCTGCGCAGGGAGCCGCCGGTATTTTTAAGGCTGTCAGGTGCTGAGAATCCGCTAAGGGCGCCCCTAAATTTCTCGTCTTTACGACATTGTTCCAATACCACAACTCAGCCCGCTCCCTCTTGCAATGTTTGCTTGTGTCCCGAATTAATCTGCCTATTTCAAGACGCCAGATGACGTCTCGGCAGACGCGGGCCCACGCGTAATGTTTTATGGTGTACTTTACGCACTTAGCGGCGCCCTAGTGCGATTTTTTCCCTATCTTAATGGACTGTAAGACATGACAGGCACACTTCGTATTTTCAAACACTGTCGTCCTTCACAAAAAAAAATGGTCATCACAGCCGACTTACAAAAGGAAGATTAGTTTAGAGCATTGGCCTTCCACGCAGATGAAAATATTGTTTGTTAACAGCAGCCGTGTTTGCACATTAACTTATGGGAATCCAGGTCCACCTGTTATGCAAATAACTTTTTTTTTACTGCCCTAAAATGTTTCGCTACGTTCGCACCGGTCTTATTCTGTAGAATGTTAGATCAAGTCGAGATCTTCCTTACGTTAACTATGTCAAGATACATAATTTGTAAGGGAAGTCCTGTAGTTCCTAATTCCAGAAACAAAGACCTGAATAAAAGCACGCATTTATAATGGCGAAAAATTGCGGAAACGTGTTTGGGCATTAATAAGGTTAATTGTTTGCATGGTAGACGGATCTTAACGCCCTTAATGATGACCAAGAACTTGATGAACAGGGACCGAAAGACTCGCAGGTATTACTACTGGTGTCAAAATTCGACGCCTCCCTGGCTCACATTTGTTTTGAAAGACAGCTCTTCATTGAAGCTGAAGTGGTGGTGACTTGTCTTTTGGAGTGAAATTCGTCTAATGAATCTGACTGACAGCATTAGTTTGGGGATAGCAGGTAATGACCTGGGAAACAATAATGGGGTACCAGCGTCGATTGTCTGATCAGGTTCATATAGAGCGGAAAGTGTTAATACTTAGCGTAAGAAATCACTTAGTCACAAAGAAAATTAAGGCAGTAGCTGTCGAGAGAGGTCAAGGAAGAAACACACTTCAGCCTTTTAACGCTAAACAGCTCTGCTTGATTCTGTGACATGAGGATTTTCCTTACGGTGCCAAACTGTCGTTTTATCAACGGATACAAAATATGAGACGGTTAGTTGTTACTCATAACATGAGAGCGAAAATATTTTTGAGTGTGTGCGAAGGACGTATGGTACTTTTTTCCTTCCGTCTGCTCTTCAATAGGAATTATTTGTAAGTTTCGCGCGAAACCCAAGGAATACCATTTCTCAGGTTACTGCGTAGATCACTGAATTTTTACTGCTTTATTTTCTTTACGTCGCTTTCGTTTCTAGAAGTATGTCATTTCCTTTGTTCAAATGGCTCTGAGCACTATGGGACTTAACAGCTGTGGTCATCAGTACCCTAGAACTTAGAACTACTTAAACCTAACTAACCTAAGGACATCACACACATCCATGCCCGAGGCAGGATTCGAACCTGCGACCGTAGCAGTCGCACGGTTCCGGACCGCGCCTAGAACCGCGAGACCACCGCGGCCGGCCATTTCCTTTGTCTTTTGACACATCAGACACGCGGAAAGGGTAGTGAATTTCTAAAAAGCATCGTTTTATAAATTTTTTACAACTAAATATGAAATCCGGTAATGCCTAGTAGTGTACATTTTCAAAGAATGTTAACGATCATTCTGTACAGGTTTACTAACGCTTACGTATCAAATTTAGCATTACTGTAACTACTAGCTCAAGCGAGAATAGCACGTACTCAGCGTCAGTCATTAGCATTTCTCGCCACAGATTCCTCAATCGTAAATAACTGATTGACTGTACCATCAAAGTATGTAATGACACAAATTGTGTAGTATACTAGATTTACTCTGTTCGGAAGATGGTCATCGTTCGTTGAAATTAATAATTTGATTAATAAATATTTGTAGTCTGTGACTGAATTTGTAGTTTAAAAAAGTAAATAACTTACTAGATTGTACACATCATATTACATTAAATTACCTGTTAACACACGAAGACGAGAGATTAGATATTGTCAGTCAATAATTAGATTAGATAAGCTGGCACGGAGAAGGGCCGGGAAGAAAATTTGGAATTTCAAGAGAACCATAGAGGTATAAGTCAGTAATAATTCAGAGAAATCGTCGAAACCTTTAAATCAGGACGGCCGGAGACGGGTCTGAACCTCGTATCTCTAGTGCAACGTCTTAACTACTGTGTCACATCGCTCTAACGTTAATAGGTTGTCCAGTGAATAAGAGTGATATCCAAGAACAGACACTACTTTTGTCTCCTTCCACGTGTATTGAGTCTCTCCCTTTCTGGTCAGTAATCTTACCACCGTGCCTTATCGTGTGTCCTTGTTTCAAAAATTTTACAGCTTTGTCTCCCATACGAGATGTGTGAGAAAAGTAAAGACTCTGACAAGACTACGAGCGGTCTGGCAACGCTATGTGGTGTTCTACTTGCGTAGACCGATGTGTTCATCCCTTGCAGATGCTCAGTCCTAGCTTCAGGTCTGTACCGCCATCACGTGATTTTTGGGAGCGCCAGTGAAGTTGTGTTTTTGTTAGTGTTACAAAAATGGAACAGCGAAATTTAGAGCAAAGTTGTGCCATCAAAATTTTTGTTACACTTTGGGAATACACGAGTGTGACCTTTGAAAAGTTGAAACAGGCCTATGGGCAACAGTCAATATCACGAGCACAAGTTTTTCGCTATCACAAAAATTTTTGGAAGGCCGACAATCCGTTTTTATTTTTTTGTTATTTTGTTTTACACGTCCAGTTCCGTAGGACGAAACTGAGGAGCAAATTTCCTAGGTCATGGAACCTGTCGGTACATAAAATCACAACATAAAAGTAGCAACAGATAAAATAAAATGTTTGTGAATCCAAAAATAAGACAAGCCATCAGTTCATGTAAACGCAATCAACAGTATGACACAGGAATCAGCTATATTTTTCAAGGAACTTCTCGACAGAATAGAAGGAGTGACCTACGAGGAAACTCTTCAGTTTCGATTTGAAAGCGTTTGGATTACTGCTAAGATCTTTGAAACCCTTGTGACAGTTTATTGAAAATCGATGCAGCAGTATACTGCACAAGAGCCAAGGAAGTGCGATCCAAATGCAGATTGGGTTTCTGCCTAGTATTAGCGGAGTTAAAGCTGCTCATTCTTGAGAATATGCTGACATTGTTAACAAGAGGCCAATGTCAGAACACCCAGTTTAAGATGAGATTCACACAGGGAAACCCTCAACTTCAAAAAAAGACAAAAACGACAAATGTGTGCATGCTCTTGTGAGATCCGACAGAATTTGTTCCTCCAAGACAAATTTGCGGCAAAGTGTTTTACAGAGATATCCTTGAAAGGCTCAAGAAAAGAGCGAATGGAGTGAGACCGGACATTGCAGACAAGTGGATGTTGCCTCACGACAACTTCCCATGTCACACAGCTACTTCCACCACGGAATTTTTGACCTAAAAAGATATTCCTGTTGTTCCACGGGCCCCCGTTTACCTGATCCGAGTCCTTGCGACTTTTTTTCCCAAAATTGAAAAATATCCTATAGAACATCATTTTGAGACTCTGGAGTATATTCAAAAGAATGTGACCGACATGTAAAGGCGCCCTCCAGCGCTGCAGACAGGGAACAATGACACCGCTGGTGTATAGCTTCGGAAAGGAAATCCTTTGAAGGGGACGTTGTTTGAAGAAAATAAAAGTTTTGGTAGATAAAAAATCAATCTCATCACTTCTCTCACACACCTCTTATCATAGGCATCGTCTGCGTCCAAACAGGTGTTTAGGGCAGTCGCAGAGTTAATCAAACCGAACAGAAATTCCCTGCAGCTTCGCCTCTCTTACCAGCTTCGTCAAGGAAAATGCCAAAAAGGAATCTCTCGACCGACGGCCGGTAAGCAGCGACTGTGACTGATGTAAGCAATTTCAGAAAACGAGGACTGCCGACATGGAGCGCGCTGCAGCCGTAATAAAAAGTCCCCACTCGTGAGACAGGTCGATCAGCCGATCACATAGACGGTACCTTGTTCTCCCACACTGTCTATCAAGCATGACGGGGTTTTCCCGAAAAGAAAAAAAAAGAGCGACCACCAGACCACTGCGGCCGTATAATTTACCGGGCCATCACTCAATCACCATTACCTGACCTCGACACGGCCGCCCGGCCCCGTATGAATATTTGATGGCGCATTTCCTACGCGGCCGGACTACATTCCTGTGGCGGGCCAACGCTTTTCACAGAATACGCACCACCACTCGCCGAATATGCGCAGTAAAATCTGCGGACCGTGATGAGAGCATCGCAACCGGGCACGTAAAGTTTTATATCCGCGCCCGTCCGCGGTATTTACGCGTGTTGTTGCAGGAAAGTGTTTTGTCTACAGCTGCCGAGAAATGCGGAATACACAACATCTGGTTGTGGGAACCTTCCGAGAAAAACAGACCACAGGCTTAAATCTCTACGACGAACTTGCAACACCCATACCGGGTAGCATTTGAAGAAGCAGTATTGATCACCCACCCTTACCAAAAAAATACTCTATAACTAACGTTTTAGTTTCATTATTACATGTTATTACGTTCAAATCTGGCAAATTTAGGCCCATTTAATTCAGAAGGATGTAGGTTGCAGTAGCTATTAGGAGAAGAAGAGGCTTGCACAGGATAGAATAGCATGGAGAGCTGCATCAAACCAATCAAACCAGTCTTCGGACTTAAAGACGACAACAGCAACATCTTTAGTGTTTTAACATCAGAACAAACATAAATTCAAGGTAATGGTACATACAGAATTAAGTATGGAAAATATTGACTAGTCCGGAGAAGAGCGATAAATGGCAGGCTAAAGTTAACAGGTGAAATGGAAGGGAACAATACACTAAAATACTGTATAAGGATACGGAAAGCTACAGGGTTGACAAAGTGGTAGAAATACACGTTCACCGCTGAAGAGAAAGAAGACAGCTGGGATATGGTGAACTTCGATGACAATTAAAGGGACAACATTAATCAGTTCTGGAATGCACAGTGGTCTCTACCAATTTCTTTTTAGTAATTACCATCTAAATTGGCTACAGCGCTTTGTCTCAGTACTGCAACTTCCACAGCCCCATCACGTTCCATGCTGCGTCATGCAACTGATCGCTTATGAGCATTTTTTATCAGAACCGGCGTTAGGTAATCTTGATATTTTAGTCATAACTCACATAGGGAAAATGCGACTATTCTAATAAGATGAATAGCACCGTAAATGGTCACTTTCTTTTATTTCCTTAGATATTCATCCACATCATACAGGTTTCAAGTCGTCGTGGCTAGTATTCAAACATACTTGTATTTAATGTAGAAAGATATCTAATGCTTTTGTTGTTATTTCTTGGCTGTAATAGGAGCTGTGTGAATTTACAATCATTTTCCAACCATTTTGCAACTACACGCACCCTCCGAGATCCACAATTTCCATATTTCAATCTTTTTCTGGGCCTATGTATGACATACCAAGACAAACAGATCACATGCAAAGTACTTGATTATAACAACTGCCTAATTTAAAATAGCTAACAATGAAATCATGCCTGAGTGGTGAAGTAGTAAAATTATCGTCCTCACTGTGAAACGACTGAAAACATAACATGTATTGAATTAATTGTTCATTGCTACCAAGAAATCAAATGAATTTCAACTACCGCCATCACATACACGCAATAAAATTAATTTTTTGGAACATAATTTCCTCATAAATTCAGTGTGCCATACCCAAAACTCCGGCTTTTCATTGCGGGAGACTGATTCGCCACGAAACTCGTATGGAACCAATGTGACGCCACTTGGAAAATCATAGAATAGTATTCATTGTATTTACGCAGCTATTAGTTCAATCGTTTCTTCTGAAATGCATCACACTAAACAGTTCCTAAAACAAACTACGTAATACGAGATAGTTTCGTCAGTTCAAAGGCTGACTGGGTGGAATTATCTCACTTAATAAGTGTTACGAATAAGACATAAGACACTAATTTAACGAAGCATAAATTAGCAGATATAACATTGGATGGTTATCGTTAACACAGGAAAAGCTACTGAGAAGAGGCCTATGCCCCTACTACTTCGGCAACCCGTGTTACGTCTCAGATATTTGGACAACTGACACATCTGTGAACCGGTAAAAGTACATACATCAACGGTGAGGACGTGTCAAGGAAGATCGTAAAAAGAAAGTCAGAAGGAACACAGTTTCAGTTTCGTTTCGTTTCTGTGTTAACAGTTACATTATTTCCCTGAATAAACTACAGTTTGTAAATTGCACTTGCATCGAAAGTCAAGCTGCATCTTTGTTCAGCTTACACAACGAATCACCCTTTCTCTTGATATAAAACGCAATATTTATCTCCACTGTTTCCATTTCCAAGTTTGTAGCAGAGCCGCTGCCTATCTGGTGGAATTTATGACATCTGCAATCACGTTTTGATCAGTCATAATTTTCCGCTCTCCTCCAATACAAGCAGATACACCGCACTTAGTTGCTAAATCGTTGTGCTTATTTTCTGTTCTTCAAACTACTAGAGAATGCCACAAATTACAAAGCGTTGTGTGCTTTTCTGGCCCAACACATACATACCCTCTGCTCTGAATAAAACATGTGCATTCAAGTAATGTAACAGGAACACTCTATCTACACAGACCTATCCATCTGCGTTGAAAACGTTTCTTCCTCGCATTTATGCCAACTTGATTAAAAAGATGTGTATAAGAAGGTCAACAGCATTCTTGCGTTCTGGCAGCAGCTGTTGAACACACTCAGTAATGGTAACTAACTTTGCAGGTATTGCAGCAGAACTAAATGATTAACTAAGAAATGAAGCAAAATTGGAACAATAACCATACATTTCCAACGCGTTTATGTGCCTTCTATGAACCGATGACGTGAGTAACATCTTCAGAACCACCATGTGTGCGTCATTCAAATAAAAACCCATAAAATAGTACGCAATTAAAATAAAAAAGTCAAGCTGTCCATAACAGGAACGCTGGTATGTTGGTTGTTTTACTATTTTACTATTACTATGGTGTAATTGTGTGGTATGTTATTATTTGTTACATAAAATTATGTAAGTAAATACTATGATCTAGTTGCAGACGTCCTCCGATCTTTGAACTGTCTTCCCCTGAATGTTAAAACATTCACTGGTGACGATCACGTAAAAGGAAGATACAGCGCCAGCTGTGCAGTACATTTTCAGCGAATTACTCGTACTGAACTGCCTGGCACAAACAAGTTCACATTTTACATTTCACTGACCTCGATTTTCCATGTAACCACTGCGCACTGCAGTTGAAGGTAACGCTAGTAGAATATAGCACGATTTTTTTCCTTTTTCAGTGCAACAGTCAGATATGCGCCACGCCTCCTTACGGATTCAAGAAAGTGGCGCGCATTTCGCAATGATCTTTGTCACAGCACGCAAGCACAGCGGGGTGTCCTTGTCTATGAAGGGATTCATTGTGTGTGCGATCGAAATTAAGAACTGACTGTAAAAGGGAGCAAGCCTGAACACGAATGACACTTCTTACACTAAGGTCTCTGCAATGCAAGCAATATGGTGTCCGACCTTCAAAAAATCAACCCTGCAATAGAAGAATAGCAGTTCCAGTGACAGTCAGCTTGTTAATAGATTTCAGCTGCACACTGCTTCACTCACAATGTCCAGCACAAATCGTGTCACCAGCTGCAGTTGTCCCCTGTTGATGAGAATCGTAGCATACTTTGTCCGGGATAAAGGCATTGTGTAGAATCTGAAGAAATTCTTTTGAGCCAAGTCCAGTAAGTATATCAGTGTACCATATTATTTTCTCCTTTACTTTGAGGTACTCATGGTCATGCTATTTATACAACAACGTAGACTGAGGATTAGTGGAAACAAAGTACAGATAATACATTATTTAAAACAATGTTGTATTCGCACAGATGTAATGAAAATCAGAAGAAACGAAAAAAAATTTCAATCAAAAAGATATTGCGTATAATAAAAACAGTTTATTCGTGTAAAACTGTAGGTTTATTTGGGGGAAATGGCATACTGTTCAAGGAGATTTAATTGGTTTACTTTGTTCGTTTATTTTCCAAAAACCAATCACATGAGCATTTTACAAAGTCGTCATAGCGAATGTTCTACCCGTCTGACCTATGTAATTTGCAACATAGTTGTGGCTTTAAACCTTATAACATCCCGATTGTTCGTAAATGTTTATGCAAAATTTGTGTTTTAATGTTATTTTGTTGTTCTAATCGCGATTTTTGCATTATTAGAAGCAGGTATTCCACTTTGTCAGTCGTCCACCTATATATTTCATGATGGTAAAGACTATTTTTTTCTGTAGACTCGGAGTTTGGGAAGTGTTATTCTCTTCAATAATTTTGTTGTACAGTCTATTCAATACGAGCGAGATCGGCATTAAACACATACGGTAAAAGATACCGCCTTAGTGCATTCATAGCCCATAAAGGGAGTCTTTTACCTTCATAAATGTCCATAAACTACTAGTTTACTCTGAATTCTCGACTGAAATACACGAAAAAAGATATGAGTGCAGTTTACCTGTCGCGTCTTGAGGCTGTGTTTCTTTGTAGCCACCCAAAGGTCCGAAAATGAGTCATACCACGGCGTCTAAATGTTTGGAGAAATCAGAATCATTTGTTCAAAGTGGATAACAGGCTATAAATTGGTTAAATACGTGAATGGTTCGAAGAACGTGGCTCAATGGGTAAAGTGATTCCAAACGTGGAAAAAAATGATTATGAACCTTTATTTGGGAAATCCATTCTTAACATTGCATCAAGCGGAAGCAAAATTCACTTTTAAACAACTGTCAACGCGAATTGATGCATTTGGCGGTTTCTTCACGAGAATACGCTGAAAAGTTGGTTTGAAGCATGCCTCGGAGATGCCAAACTATTATCGACGCTGCAGGGGATTATTAATTGCAATTGCATTTTTTTTTTTTTTTGTTCATATATGGTGTATGTATGTGTTTCAGTTTGTTGTCAAACATATTTCTCGACCACGATCTTGCTTAACAAGGTTCATTAATATAGGCAACCTGTCTCTTGTTCGCAAAATTTATGTTAGCATGAAGCATAAGTAATGCTCAGTCATCTGAACGCAGAACCAATATTCCGCATTGTGCTTACGAGTAACGAATGCATCCATCTAAAGAGATGAAAGGAGTTCTCCTTTAGAAATGGTTCAATCGAGCAAGGCACATAGATTTTTGTTACGGGAAGTGAGAAGTAATGACCAATACTTGTTTTTCTTGACACAGAGGTTACTATATCAGTCCGCAGTAAGGGAGAGCAGGCAGGATCTTGAAGAGAAATGACGCCGCCGACGGCAAGGTACTTCCGGCAGCGCGCAGCGTCGCGACTGGCGCGCTTTCTGGCGGCGGCTGCGCGCACTAGCACTTCTTGCGCCGTCAGACGGCGTCGCACGCTGCTTCCGGGCGCCTGCGAGGCGTGCTGCCTGCCGCCTTCACGTGTCCCGCGCCTTTTCGCAGCGCCTCCCACGTGCGACGACGCAATAATTAATAGTAAGCGTAAATATGCATACCGTCTCCACTCGAAAACTAGCACGTACGACTACTGCCAAAATCTGCCATCCACGAAATAACTAATACGCAATAATGTAGCTGAAATCCGTGGTATGGCAAGCCTGCCACGCACAGACGCAGATATCAGCTTAAATTCCCATAAGAAAAAAATAGCGTTCTTCCGGCGTTCACGAATTCACTGGCGCAGGTTCTCAATTGCGACAAAAGTTTTCGAAATTGAGAAAGAGCTTAGAGCGTCCTGTGAAGTGCTATACCCCCAAATGCGCACATTATGTGAAGGCAGCAAGGACATGAATTATTAGGGTCATACTCAGAAATCTTTATCATAAGGAAATCAATCTTCAGTAGCATTTCTTGATCTAAAAGGAGAACGTCTGAATTCCGATAATAACTCGAATAGCAATTTACAACAGAGCTTGGTCCATACATCAGAGTTGACGTTACATAAAATCATTCAGTAGTCATGCAATAAATATCGTGAGAAACAAGCAACAAGATTCAAGATAAAATTAGAGTTCTGTTAAAATGTTTTAAAGGCAGAAACGCTAGACCCGAATTCAGGCAGAATGGATTAAATTTATAACTAGCTGCTTGGAAGTATTCAGCAGGACAGGAATTGAATCGTTGATATTAAAAGAGGATCTAATTATGACCATTTACTAGTAAAATAAAAATATACAAATGCAATTGATGACTAAGTGGATGAGATACTACAAATGCAATATGGTTTTGCATAACGTCGACTTTAAATTTCTTTCTGCCTCTTCTCGCTTCTTTCATTTCTGGTCGTGCTCTTATAATCTGAAAACAGTGAAATTGCACCGTGGCCGGATTTCATGTTAAACTGTAGGCACCCATAGAATAGTCTGCGTAATTCAGTTCAAAAATCGGAGAAAAGCAAGGACATACCACTTTCGATACGCCCCTAATTAATAAAGCACTGTGGTGTTCAAACCAACTTTCACGTTGAAAATACCTATTCGCAAACAATAAAAAGTGCCGTGAGGACATCTACGAAAGATACTAGTAATTAAGTGTACTGTAGTAGCATTGAAGTATACCTAAAAACTAAAGAGGAACATAAGGAAACCAAGGACAAAGTATTGTGATTGCATGGTCTTTTATAAAAGTTAGCACTCCGGTCGTATTTACAAAGATTTTATCTTTTGCACGTATAGTCAACAATTTATCGGTACTTTTTTGCATTTAATAATTTTACTATATTTTAAAAACATTTTAGTAATATTTAATAATTAATAGTACCTATTTCACTAAGGTAGTAACATTACTACTGAAGCTACATTTATACATATACATTAGGTTGCTTCCGTTCGGTACATATAGGAGGAAAAACGAACCAAGAAATAAGTCACCTAAGAGGTTGTAAGAGGGAGAGCAGCACAAGCAAAGATGGCATTCATACCTAGAAGAAGTGTACTAATGTCAAACATAGTCTTTAATTTAAGAAAGAAACTTCCGAAAATGTGCGTCTGGAGCATAGCACTGTACGAAAGAGAATCACGAACTGTGGGAAAAATTGAAAAAAAAAAAAAAACTGGCCAGAGGCGAGTAGGACTCACGCACTCAGGTTTCGGTTCAATCTTAATTATGTATATAACTGTTCATCCATTCCGGGAATCGAGAACCTGGACGACTTTTGTGGTTATCGACAATGATACTGACAAGATATCAGTCCCAGACTTTCGAGAATGTCTTAATATCAAGTTCGACGACGCATGCCAAATGACAAAAGAAATATAATGTTCGTGTGATATAATTCCAAATTAACTACAGTTAGGGATCAGCAGTCACTGCACTTCAGCTGACAGACTTTTGTTAGAAGCTGCCGCTAGGACCCGAAGTGTCACCTGCGTTTGTCTATTCTGAAGAATGATTATTTTGCATGTCGCTCTTTGCTTGCGACACATCTATGTAATTGCGCTTATGGATGATCATGTAAGAAGCACTACACGAATTCTCAGATCAAAATTAAGTATTTTTATTTGTCTTGTTGTAATAAAACTTATTAATACGAGTTGTTTGACTGTTTGTCTATCGAACCGAGTAAGCAGGGTTCCTAGACACAATAGACGTGCTACTCAGAGATGAAGAGGGTGAATTAGAAGAGAAAGTCGTGGAGGGCCACATCATAATACTCAGAGTACTGATGGCGAAAAAAAAATGTAGACAAGTTACCAGATGGAAGATAGGGAGTCAACATTCGTGGTAACGTGATGAAAAATTTTTAAAAAATTGAAAATAGGCGCAAAATATATTTTTTGAGAAAGCTGCTTCGTCTTCTTGCCTATCGCGGTCAAGTTTAAAAAACCTGTGAGGGTGTTAGGCGCGCGGTGTAGCCGAGTGTCCACCTGGCGCTGGCACATTTTCCTCCGGAGACAGACGGCGCTGGCCAGCGGACGCTCCCCCGCCGTTCTAAAAGTGCCACACCTACGCCCGCTGCAAAATAATTGCCCAGTGTTTGCGAGAGGCTTGTCAGCGGCAGGTAGCCCGCGGAAGACGTCACCGGCGGGTCGCGGGACTGTGACGCCGCCTCCGCCGCTGCCGCCGCCGCGGCAATTACCCGCCAGCCGCGCCGGGCAAACACTCGGCTGATTCACGCCCGCGTTGTGCAACGCCGCACTCTCGCAAGCCGTTCCCTCTTCTCGTGGCAGGTGGTCGATGCTTACCTGTGCCGCAGCATAAACATCTTACACACACGTCTGCCTATACTTTCCTTAATGCTCGCGTGACATACTGGGTGCCACGTACGCGGGTTAAGCCTCGCTGAATGACAGGTACATTTTCCTAACGGAAAAACTCAATTTAAACAACCGAATATATAGACCTTAAATGTATATTACCAAGCACGCTAGTGACTCTTATGTACAGATGAACGCTTGACGGAAATACCAACAGATATTAGATGAAGTAATGGATCCGCGGTTTAATTAACCATTCTACTCGATCAATATTTACGTGGGAATACAATCAGTCTGATCCCACAGAATTTAGTATCGAGACATATAAGACCTTCACACCACACCAATGGAATTAACGTATTTTACAATGTTAAAGTCAATTCTGGGCAAGGACAAAACACACACAACAATGCCAATATAATGCGCTATATTTTGATAAGTACCTGGGCTGGCAGCAACACGACTCCACACGACCTGTTTTCTCCGGTTTCGTTAATTATTTTCGAACTTGTGTCGATACTTCCCACTGTTCTGGAGTCAACGCTACTCCTTTTTCCTCAGCGCAGTTCTCAGTTACAGTGGGCCCTACACGTTGTTCTTATCTGTCCAGTCACGCATTACACATTCTGTTTGGCTGCAAAGCTATTGAAGTGTCTTCCTCATTGACGTATGTATACAGTCTGTTAATCTGATGTGCTATTTCCTGGAACTGTATTCGTGACGTTCCCAAAGTACTTGTTGCACTTACGCGTCGGTATTATCTGTCAAGCTTTTCGTGTTATGCTGATGTGTAACAATGGCATTTTGTCATGAAGGAAATGTAGAAGAGAGTGTGAGAGAGAGAGAGAGGGAAGCAGGGGGGGAGAGGCGGAACAAAATTGTTAATAAAAGCAGCAGAGAGACAACAGTTGCATATGAATATTCACCTGATTCGAAAAATTAAATGACTCGAATGCTAGTAGTGCAAAGTATTTCTAATATCCAGAATATATGTGTAGCAGTCGATGTAACCACTTTATTCTGACGATCTGCTGTGCATACAATTTCTTAATCGCCGAAACGTATTTTGTAATGGAAAAACATACAAATTGTGTTCAACTAGACGTTAATATAAACGTCCGCGTGGGTGGAACATTAAAACAGTACCACAAAATGACGCAGGATTCTGGACAGCACCTTCATTAACCGAAGGAACTTCCACCACTGCGAAAAAACAGCTAAGATCACTGTGCAACAAAATACTAATTATAAACGTGATCATGTCAGTTCGAAACCGGTGGGCTATTTCTTATTAACAAGTAGTATCATTAACAGTGACTAGTTGCTGGTTTTACTTTTTTTGTAAGAATGAAATGTATTTCTATGCATACATGTTCTCACGAGTCAATTTTCGAGAAAGCAGCATTTTGTATGCCTGCACAGAATATAGCGACATAGCTCGTTCTTGACTCAGTAAGTTGATAATGTCATGGAAAGAAGGCAGTGGACTTCCGTAATAATTATGGGAGGGTTTTCTTTCTTTTTTTTTTTCATGAGATACAATGAAGCACTCAATAGTTGCTGTACCGGTTTGCAAATGATTTTCGGTTAAATATTACAACGCAAAGTTGACAGTCTATCCCCCCACCACACCCCATCACACCGTCCGTCACTCAATGGGAGACATAGTATCGTAACTGAAGGAATAAAATCATGACACTGACTTTCTTCGATTTTCTAGATTTCAGTCATTTCAACGGTCTGGGGCGTCTTGCCACGGTTCGGGCGGCACCCCGTGTCGGAAGTTCGAGTCCTCCCTTGGGCATGTGTGTGTGTGTGTGTGTGTGTGTGTGTGTGTGTGTGTGTGTGTGTGTGTGTATGTGTGTGTGTGTGTTGTCCTTGGCATAAGTTAGATTAAGTAGTGTGTAAGCCTAGGGACCGATGACCTCAGCAGTTTGGTCCCATAGGAACTTACCACAAATTTCCAATTTTTCAGTCGCTTGTGATACTTGACTCAGTGCGCATCTGTTGTTACCGCAGGGACGAGGAACGTTCAATTAATGACAATGAAGATGAAGACGAAAGAATGCTATGTAATTCTGAGTAGCTAAAATGAGTCATTTTCACGTAACTGCCAAAGAATGAAATACCGCGAAACTTGAGCGCCGGAAGCTTCCGCGAGACTGTTCGCGGACGCTGCTGTTGTCTTTACGGAGGTTGCGATGCTGTAGTTGGAGTCACAAATGATGGCGTTCGAGTTTAGACTTGTTCTGCGACCTACTTCATGCAATTTTCTACAGCTAGAAAACGTCCAGTAGTATTCTGAGCGCTCTGCTGTGAATGTCGTAGCCATTGCATGCATTAAACGTGATCGTAGCGAGTTATTTAATGAATTTTTGTTCCATTTGTTGCGAGCTGTGGTTGTTGATGGTGGTGATACGTGAGAAATTCTGCATAAGGAAGCGAGAGACAGAATTTGCAGGATACACGCTTTCTTCAAGTGCAAAGCTTGTATGCGCGTGCCTAAATTAAGTTCAGAGGACCATTTGCGCAGTAGCACACTGCTGTCAACCTCTCTCAAAAGCAAATTATCTCTTTCATACGCTACTTTGACGCGTGCAACGACTTTCTTCTCGGTGAAACGCTCTACATTCCCAGCAACAGAAGTTTTGACTGCTTGCCACCATGAAATGACAACAGTATGCTGTTGCTGCGTCCGCTTTTCATTTACGCGGTAAATCGACACAGAGTCAGTTACGCGGTATTGTTTCTTCTATGATGATGTGCCACGTCTCACAGCTCACTATATAGTCGGCAAGACAAAATTCTCGGAAAGCACAGTAGCACGTGATACGGTTTAAATGCCGCGTTCTCAGTGTATCGAGTGACGGAAAGCCGTCAAGCGGGCGACACCTCGGTATACTGCAGAGAACCTAATGAGCAGCGGCTGCAGGGCTAGCGGGAGCGGCGGCGGCGGTGGTGGCGGCGGCGACAGTTTATCACCGGACAGGAAATGAGTCACCCCAGACGTCACACAGAAAAGGCCGTTGCTCCGCGACCGGCGCAGCGGGCCAGCGCGGGGGAGGGGCGGGAGATTTATACTCGCATTGGCACGCACGCGCTTCCCCGCTACGTCATTAAATATGCGTGACGTATGGCGGGGGTGCCGGCCGTCACCTGATAGCGGGGGTGGGGGCTGCCACCGCACGACCCGCCGACCGGGCGACGAGTGCCCTAATTGTTGGCGCTGTTTGTTTCGGATGCTCCGCAGTGACCGCCCCTTAATTTATTAACTCTTCCGCGCCATTTGTTACCGCAGATCGTCAAAAAATGTTCGCTGATAGCTCTCGAGGCCTCTGCTGGTCCTCACCGCTCCCCCATTCGGCTTACTGGGACACCAGCCGATCGCATGGCTCATGAAAATTAGGCAGAAGAAAAGCGCGACTTCCGGTTGGCAACCACGTCACTAAATTTTATGTCAAGTGATCGAGGTGGGCGTTAGGTGCCTATTCCACTAGTTACTTTTGTAACAAGACTCTGGTTTTGATGATGACTCATACAGTCGAAACGTGTAAACAGTTAGTTGTAAGTATTTTTTTAAATTTGACTGCATCTAGAACATAGCTGTCAAACCCGCGACCTGCGGACCACATGCGGCCAAAAGCAACTATCAAAGCGGGCCAAGAAGTGAGCAAGTGGCACACTACCGCTAAAACGGAAGCCCAGTTAATTCCATCTCATTTTTATAATATATAACCATAAATAAATAAATTCTGAATTACTTAAATGATTTAACTATGTACTTCCGGTCGCCCATCTGTACGAACTACTTCAGATTACAATCGATTGTTACGAATTTTTTACTGCTTTAGCATCGCTCACTGTACACGCTTTTCTATTACATTCTGTTAAAAAATGTATTTCCTTAAGATGGCTATTTTTGTGATAAACAACTAACTACGTCTATCCAATGCATTACTGTAACATGACACATGTGTAAAGGACGCCATAGCCATATATAACGTACACCTAGGCCATTTGTGAGATAACTGTAAACAGCAGGCTCAGGAGCAGTTTGAACTCTTGACATGTATAGTCCTTGAGGGGCTATGCCAAATAACGCCTGAAATGTGTTAGCTTTACCTGCTGATGTGTACTACACACTTATATGTGAAATTTATAGAATTGTTCTTTGGTGTAACATATTGCTGTTGCATTTTAATCGGTTCCTGTATTACCTCTAGCAATGAAGAGCGTCACTCAGTGACCGAAATCTATATTTGAGGCAGTAAACGCAAGTTGCGACTGATTGCTGTACCTTCTTTCACAAAACGTCGGAAGTCCATCCAGTGAGATCAAGAGGAAAAGAGGGGGAAAGGGGAAATATTTGGTTTTCACGATCGACTTAAGGGTGAGTTTATTACCAGGGTGATTGGTGGAAATTGAGCAACATTTGGGGAAAAGTTTCTTGATTTTGCCGAGAGCCACAGAAGAAGCGTGACTATTACGAAGATAGTAGTTTCAGAATTAAGTTTCTGCTGCATCACGTCGATCCTACAGATATCGTTTTCACGGCAGTCGTCAAAATTACCCCTGGCCGCTTTTTTCCACTCATTGCGTCGCTCCCTTATCGGACAGAAAAAAGGGTTGCAGACCTACTGAGCACCGATCGATGTCTACATCTACACTCCGCAGCCGATCTTAGGGTGTCTGGTGGAGGATAATTATGGTACCCTTATCTATTCTCACTTTCCCTACACCATTCGCGAATGGCGCGTAGGAAGAATGGCGATCGGCAAAGCTCCTTATGAGCACTAATATGTCGAATTTTCTCGTCGTGGTCATTTCGCGAAACATATGTGGGAGTAAATAATACGTTGCCCGGCTTTTTTGTAGGTCAGGCGCTCCAGTAACAAACCTCACAGTGATAAATTGCGCGCCGCGCGGGATTAGCCGAACGGTCTGAGGCTCTGTAGTCATGGACTGTGCGGCTGGTCCCGGCGGAGGTTCGAATCCTCCCTCGGGCATGGGTATGTGTGTTTGTCCTTAGGATAATTTAAGTAGTGTGTAAGCTTAGGGACTAATGACCTTAGCAGTTAAGTCCCATAAGATTTCACACACATTTGAACTTTTTTTTTATATAAATTGCGTCCCTTTTACGGTACAGCAAAGGAGTTTTCGAGCATTTCCGTAGCGCTCTCGCGCTTACTGCAGAATACCGTGACATTACGTTGGATTTCCTCCCTCTCTTGTTTTAAACCAACTAGGTAACGGTGTCAAATTGATGGCTGACACTCAAGAATTGTCTCTCAAGTACGTTGTAACCCACTTCTTCGGTCCACGAATTACATATCCTTCTGATTCTTTCATTGCCTAGCATCTACTTTTTTTTTACAGTTAGTTTCGTGCGTTCATTCCACGTCAGGTCGCTCCGGAAGGTTTCTCCTAAGTATTTTAGAGTTGTTAACGCCTACAATGATTTTTCACCAATAGTGAAATCTGAAACTTCCTGGCAGATTAAAACTGTGTGCCGGACCGAGACTCGAACTCGGGACCTTTGCCTTTCGCGGGCAAGTGCTCTGCCAACTGAGCTACCCAAGCACGACTCACGACCCGTCCTCACAGCTTAATTGCGCCAGTACCTCGTCTCCTACCTTCCTTCAGGAAGTTTCATATCAGCGCACACTCCGCTGCAGAGTGGAAATCTCATTCTGGAAATAGTGTAATCTAACAGTAATTAATTTCTCTGCCAATCTAGTGCAATGATTTCCACGTATTTACGTTCATTGTCAAGCATTATCCCGTGCACCAGTTGTCGATAAGCAGGAAGAGTAGCGGCAGCCTCCAGGAGAGAATGCGAGCTGCCAGAGAGAGGAGCGTCAGAGTACGTGGACCGTACGCGTGTAGGGGGGACAATCAATCGCTGACGGCGGGTGGAGCGTTACGCAACGCGGTTGGGTAACAGCCCCAGCCACCCCACGCGGTGCTGGCCTAGTTTCGAGCGGCGGCGACCGTACTGGCAACAAACCGGCGGGCCCGGCCCTCCGTCAGACGCACGCAACACACGCACGTCACATCCGTCATGTGTCAAGCGGCGCCAGATGGCCCGCTGGGGCTGCGCTGGGGACGGCGACGCCAGCGGCGCCGGGGACTGGCACACTCAGCCGTATCCCGCTGGCCGAGCCGTGCGGCGACCCGGGGTCGATAGTTTTAACTCTCGAGGAGATGGCTTTTCGAAATTTATTTCGTGAAATACTCGCAAACTTTATGTGGTAGGAAAAGGCCAGGAAGTGAACAGGAAAGACAAATTAGTGAAAACAGTGGTCGGCCTACAAGTGGTGGGCGGTTCCGGATTGCATTACCAGAAAACTAAGTGCTGGTTCCGTATTATAAGGTGTAGCAATTTTAAAAACAACACCTTTCGCTCAGTGCGCGGTGCGAGGTACAGTGTACATAGCTCGCCCCTTCTCATTTCATTCCCTGATGGTGCAATTAGAAGTACTTAAACCTAACTAACCTAAGGACATCACACACATCCATACCCGAGGCAGGATTCGAACCTGTGACCGTAGCGATCACGCGGTTCCAGACTGAAGCGCCTAGAACCGCTCTATGGGAGGTGACAGTTTTTCGAAACTTATTCCGTGAGAAAAACGCACGTCTCTAGGTACACTTCATATGGTAGGTAAAGATCAGGTAGCGAACAGGAAAGATAAAATTATTGAAAACAGTGGTCGACCTACGAGCGATGGGCGGTTCTGGACTGCTTCAACAGAAAACTGTCAGTGTTGGTTCTATATAATCAGGTTTAGCAAATTAAAAAGCAAAAGATTACGCTCAGTCTGCGGTGGGAGGAACGTGACGTAACACGGTACCCTCTCCTTTCTAATTCATTCACTGACTATGTGAACATGTGGGAAGAGGCAGTATCTTTCTCGAATCCTCTTGCAACTTGTACGTTTTACAAGCAAGTCTCCCCGTGAAGTTTGCCATCTTTCCTATAGCGCCGTCCCCTGGAACAGTTGAAAATCAGTAAGACGCACTCGTGCGGACCAACACGAAATAAATCTACGTACGTACACGCCCTCAGTCCACCTGAACAACGGCGTGAGACTGACGAAAACTACTCAGTGGTGAGAAGACATTGTACATGAATGTCGTGCCACTATAAAACCATGAAAGGAGACATTCGCTAAGAGCCCTTAATCAAAGAGAAAAATCGATTTTTCCACACAGTCCACGCAAAGCTAAATATTGCCAAAAATCATTTCTCCACAGATCCTACAAAAACAAAAGACAAAAAAATACACACAACCAGAGCAACATTTGGGTCTTGTTTTCATCTTTATGTATGGTTTTCAATGTCCGTATGACGTTCCATTTATTTGTTTCTAAGAGCAGGGTTACTCGCACAAGCAAATGTACGCCTAACCATCTACATAATGGGATCAATCAGTTATGATTTCAGGCAATCGGTTTAGTTTCGCGTCAGTGATTTATATGCACTCATCTACTATTTTCATCGATTAGGCAGCTTTATTGAATTTCATCTGTGTAGCTGACTCCTGTCAAAAAACAAAGATATTTTAGTCTAAAAAAATTACAGGAACAGATTTACTTCTGTTCTGACTGGCTGGTTTCATGTGCACGTACTGTACAGAAAACGCCATTTCTGTATTCGGAAGAGTATATTATCTTGATGAGCTACAATACTGACGTGATTGTTTGTATTCAGCTATCATTAAATTATTAAATCTGAGACAATTTTGAATGGTCGCCGATTTCAGGAGAACTATCAATGTATGATAGCTCGTTAGAATAAGAAAAGAGGTTTTATGTTACTTGTCAGTAACGGGCAGAGATGCTACACAGTTGAGCCCACGTGTTCAGAACCATCCTCTGATAATTTTCAGAGCTAGTGACGCTTACCAACACTCTAAATGTATTGGTACAGGCCTGGCGTAACGATGGAAGACAGTATTACAATGTGGGGAGGAGTGATATAAACAAATCTCGTTTAAATATCTGCTGAAATGTTGCGTCACACAGAGACTCAATATTTTTATGCTCTCTCCATTCCAGCGCAGTTTTCATCTCGATTGCTTCAAAAAAACTACGGTCGCACTTACTCGTCTGAACACTTCACCCTTGGACGTGTAATGGCTGTCACGTACGCCACATCAGTTTCAAAATATTTCTTCTTACTAATCTACCAAAAACATTTTACAAGCAAATGATAAAACATTCCAGACACCTCGATATCGTTGGGTTCCCAGGAGCAAAGCGACTGATCTAAAAACCAGAACTTTCACCTGATGATAGAGCAGTACTCGCTGAAACGCATCGTAAATAAAAACACTTAAAAATTTAGTGACTGGTACTGTTGTTCTTTTTATTTCTGTTCTGAACGGAGAGCCACGTAAAAGAGCTTATGAAACACCTGTATGTATAAAACAAGTTAATTTGCAATACGCGTATACATATGACGGTCAGTGAGGATGAGCTATTCGCTGAGAATAGTAGCGCGCGCAGAGGAGCACGTGGTACCCGGGCGGCCGCATGGAGGTGGGTACCGCCCCCAGACAAGGACAGAGGCTGGGGGCGGCGCCTCGCAGTTTGCGTTTCCCACGTCTGCGCCGTCCTACCTGCCGAACTGACCTCCATCTGCGTTTGCTCGCCAGCACAAACAGCGCTAGCATCTGCGGAGCCTCTACGACCGGCGGGGGACTCCTGCCCCAAGAGCCACGGCAAAAAAAAAAAAAAAAAAAAAAAAAAAACCTCACGTCCGTAAAACGAACACACAGGCAACAAAATAGAGACTTTGAGATATTCAGTGGCGAGAGCAAGGCTGTCGGTAGCGTAATGGGGATCATGACACGTGTAAATGCTTGGCGCAAGTGAAGGCGAAAATCATTTAAGCAAAAATATTACGGTACTACAGCGCTCTACAATGACAGCTCCGTGGCATTCTGACAGATGAGCGACTTGACGAAGGACAAACCGAAACTGTAGTCAGTAATTATTTATCACGAAGTAATGGCGAACACAGCCTGGACAAACGTATAAAAATATGGAACAAACCAATATTATTTGTGTCCGCAAACTAGGAATCAACTAGTTACCTTTTTACGAAATTGTATGACACTATTACGCGTCTTTCTAGGTCATATACGTAACTAACAACTGTGCTGACATATCCACAATTTTCTGAAATGTGATACGTCATGCCACACCGGTGTTAAATACAATGGGCGAACAACGTTTCCTTACTTGTTTAAGTTCGTGCGGTAGTCGTAGGACATCACGAAAGCAATTTTTTTATATACTGACGGAGGATATTTACATTTTACATCACTAATATGGCAGCAGTCACGATCATTTCGTGCTAATAGTGAATACACGAACAGGAAAAAAAGAAATGATGGGTGAAATAATACATATAGCAACGACCTCAACTCTCCAGTTATCAGAGCATAAATGCACGAAGAACAAGCAACACACTTTTACCGACTCTGCACACTCCTATTTGCGTGCCACAGTGGTTTTAGTTCTACGAAAAATGTGGCGACTGTGAAAACAGTGGGCGTGGCTGATAAAATAAACACACATCCTCTTCATCAGTCGCACCTTAAAAGTCCGTGCATCGCAGAGATACATTAGACACGGCTGACACGACGTTGCAGAATCGGAACACTCAAGTTTGAGAAACGAACCCAGAACGAACAATATAGAGACGAACCTGTTGGGCATTCTCTATTTCAAAGTAGAGACAGCGCACTTGGAAGGAAACCGCTTTAGTTACAAAATAATGTTGTAAATATTTCAAGTTACGAAAGAAGAACAAAAAAATTAATTGTATTAATGCACTGTAACATTTATTACCTGGAAGGAGGTTGTGCACAATTCCGGAACAGAAGGTATATGCATCACTGCAAAGCGCGGATGGAGATTAGTGTACGGTGACGTACTACGATTGGAAGCTCGCACTTGTCGCACACAAAATCACATTAGTTTTCCACCAAAAATCAAGACAACGAGAGGAAAAAATTAGCATATATACGTACCTACATGCATAAACGCAAAGCACACTAAAAAGCTGGGAACAAGAATATTCAGCTACTCGAAAAAAAAGCGTAAACAAACACTCGAAGAACTATTACAACAATATTTAAGTAGAAAAAAAATACGAAAAATGCTTGTAATACGTACGCACATACGAGAGCACTAAAACGCAAATAAGAAACGTCAAAATGTTGAAAACCAGAATATTTTGAAACAAAAGAAAAAAAAAAAACTTGTAAACAAACATGCCGCTCCACGTGATTTAATATCGATATAGGTGAGTAAACATCGATACACTAGCGGGAGAGTGCGAGTCGACCAAAGCGTGCGCTATCGATATCGGCGGCAGGTGCGCAGGCAGAGGGCCGAGGCGAGCACGTGCGCCCGCCGGCGGCGGCTGCGGCTACGGCTGCGCTACGCTACGCACCTCCCCTGGCGATGTGCTGCTGCAGCAGGAGCAGCGTCTGCATGTTGCGCCGCTGCGTGGCCGCTGCTGCTGGAGGCGGACTGCTACTGACGCGGCCGCCGCTGCCGCCGCCGCGCGCCGCGCCGCCCCTCCAGCGCCTCCCCTCCGCGCCGCTCCCACCCCTGCGCCCGACAACCCCCACCCTGCCGCCTCGGGGCAGCACGCGACGCGACGCGCTCCGAAGCGCCAACCGTCATCAACCCCACCACCAGCGCCAGCGCCGCCACCACTACTACCGCCGCCGCCACCACCACCACCACCACCACCACCACCACCAGCGCCACCACCACCACTACCAGCACCACAGCACCGCCACCTCCACCACAACCAGCAACACAGGGGAGGGCCCGACGCTGTCCGCGCTACACGCATACAAATTGATTGTCACTGCTGATGACGCCGATCTCAACATGTGCCAATCACATGCTACTCCTATGGCAAGTCACGACTTCCATGACAACTGTTTGTTACAGCGACATCATTTCACCTCTGAAGTGTCTACTGACCCGAAAAAGACCTTGAGGGGAATTTAAACTAAATGGATAAAATAATACACTGTTGGCCCGAATATAAGCCGCATTCGAATATAAGCCGCACCCTTAATTTTGAAGGGGGCAAAAAAGGCAGATAATTAGTGAAGAAAATTTTTTCATATTATGCATTTACAAAACCAGTTCACAACACGGAGTCTGTTATTATTTTAATCAGCAACTTTTTTTATGTACTTTTATCTAAGATAATACTCGTTACGGGCTTTCACTCATCTTCAGTTATGGTAAAATACCTGAGTCTTCAGTCGCTACATAGCAGGCACAGTGGTTATCGCCTGAAACAACCGTTTTCGGTTATATTGGTTTTCTACAGTACCAGTTTAGGCAGACCGTTAAAACACCTCAAAATATTCGGTTTCTGAAAGAACCGATTTTCGCTCTTTTATTCTGATTATTTCCTGTAATGAACATAGAAATCGAACAAAGACTGAAAAATTTTGACTCATTTAGGATTGGATTGGATTGTTTGGGGGAGGAGACCAGACAGCGAGGTCATCGGTCTCATCGGATTAGGGAAGGAGAGGGAAGGAAGTCGGCCGTGCCCTTTCAAAGGAACCATCCCGGCATTTGGGGAAATCACGGAAAACCTAAATCAGGATGACCGGACGCGGGATTGAACCGTCGTCCTCCCGAATGCGAGTCCAGTGACTCCCTTAGTTTCGAGATACATTTAATCAAAATATAAAAAGTAAATAGGCAAATAAAAGAACACAGGCCGTCCACTGTTCGCTGCTTTTCTCGAAAAATGGAATTTTCTTGACTGCTACAAAAAAAAAAAAAGGCAGTCTTCTCGAACTGATTCTAATGTTTTGAAACTCTGCTCAAAAATCACGTTGTAACAGAGGATCGTACTGCTATTCGGACACTGCGAGTAGTCAGTGCTAAGGGGTGAAAACTGAGGTTGAAGAACTGTATTTTTCGTGTTAATTTGTCCGTTTTCAAGGGCTACAAGTAGATGAAGGCACGTTATATAGACACAGGCAGCAGGACAACTACTGTCTATTTTTATTTTATCTATTAATGAAGCGTTAATCTTTAAGTTTTCTCCCTATATTATGTCACAAGTTTGTTGTGAGATCTCCTGTTTTCAAGCTTTTAAAGCGAATAGGAGCATTGTAGTTCACTGATACAGCACTTCGTAAAACACTTTTAGACTAGAGATATCGCTATCCTGTAAGACAAATGATGTCCGACGACAACAGTGAGAAACTACCATATGGAACATACGGGGCAAGCATCGCTCATTGCATGTAGGAGTACACACGTACCATCTAGGAGGCCACGCCACATCGTAACATGAACATTATTATTTGTTGCTAGTTCCTGTCGGCATTGTTGTCAAAATGGCATTGTTCATTTTTCCATAATAACGCAATATTTTAGAGGAATGCAAATTTTACGAAAAATTTCTTCGCTTAAAACTTCCGGGCTGATAGGCCGTGGTAAAGCGGCGAACCTTACCTCCGAGGATGTGTCCCGCAGTCGGAGACGAAACGTCAGGAGAGAGTTTTATACTTCGACCACGGCCTATCAGCCCGGAAGTTTTAAGTGAAGACAATACCGGCCGTGAAAGCTTACATTGTATGATCATTACGAAAAAATTTTTCGTTCTTTAAAAATATTTATTTAAGAATGAAAAATTTTAGCACTGGTGATATGGCTAATTGATAATTCGGTTTTTTACTCAGTTATGAGTAAAAAATAAAAACACCTGTTATAATCGATACCAGACAAAGACAGAAAACTACTGGTTATTTAGAACTAAAATCCCGATATCGGTTTTAGCCGATCGTTTTTTCCCATCCCTAGCACACAGTTACAACAATGGCAGAAAAAACGGGAGCTGCACCTGCCCTATAGAAAATAACGATTTTGTTTAGGTACTACATTTCGCGGGTTGTGTGTTCACGATGTATCGCTGTTTAGGTATACTTACTTTCTACTCTGGTTGATGGTAAAACGCCGGCCGAAGTGGCAGTGCGGTTCAAGGCGCTGCAGTCTGGAACCGCAAGACCGCTATGGTCGCAGGTTCGAATCCTGCCTCGGGCATGGATGTTTGTGATGTCCTTAAGTTAGTTAGGTTTAACTAGTTCTAAGTTCTAGGGGACTAATGACCTCAGACGTTGAGTTCCATAGTGCTCAGAGCCATTTGAACCATTTGATGGTAAAACAATGTAAATGACAGTCAGTAACAGTATTTGCGCCAGGCGGTCGGCGTAGTATTTACATAGGCATGTTCCAGGATTTGCCTGTAATGATACGAAAGACAAGCAGATAGTTTAAGGCATGATACTGGCACAACTGTGTCGGGATTTGTTATGAAGATAGTTGATACTGTGGCCTGAATATCATTTATACGTGTAAATTACTGTAGCTATTATTCTAGTTTCTGTTTTGTTCACCTGAGAGCTAGACTGTGGCAGCTGCCGTTCATCAAGGCTCATCTCTGTCTTCGCTGCTTTTTACTACCGTCTGGTATACCAAAATGCGTTACCTACAGAAGTGTGTACCTTGGACAGTGCTACACGCAGATGATGTGATGCTTGCGGCGAACACCAGGAATAATCTTGAAATTCAAGTCCAGACACGATATGATCATTTCTAAAGATCTCGCCTCCACTAGCGTGAGAAACTCGAAACGATTCCGTCTCCTGGATCTACAAAAATTAAAGGAGTTCTTCTCAGTAAAATGGACACATTCCGATGCCAAGTTCTTGAATGTAGAGTGACGGCTATGTGAAAGATTGTGTGTGAGCAAGAATCGAAACGACCTGAATGTGATTCACTGACGTCACAGGTGTTCTTTGCGCCAAGAAGAGGCCAGTCTGCTTAAAACTAAACATACACCGCTCAATCGTTAGGCCGGTTGCATTACATAAGGGGCGATCAAAAAGATTCCGTATATGCAAAGTAGCGCGACTCCGATCCGGGTTTATAAGCACCTACATGTGGGTAAGGAGTTAGTGTGGCGTTTGTGTCTTTCCGATGTGCGTGCCGTAAATACGGAAAAATTAATCGTGGCGATGTTACAACCAAATGCGACCAAACAGGATCAACGTGCTGATACTCTTTTCTTACCTGCCGAACAACAAACACCGGTAAGCATCCAACGGAGCATTAAGAATACCTATGCGGCAGCATATATGTCAAAAGCCAGCTGTGACAATGCGTGCTGCTGGTTCATGAAAACGCACGTCCCCACATCGCAAATGTCGTAACGCAGGAGTCACGCTAGCTCAAGTGAGAGACAATCGAGCATCCGCCCTAGAGTCCTGATCTCATCCTATGCGATTATCTCGCCTTCGATCAGGCCTTGATGATTTCTGTCGGGCGAGGATGTGGAGCACGCAGTTACGGCCTTATTCACGCAGCAAGACGCAATGTTTACGAAAAATGTATCTTAAATCTGGAGCGTCAATACTGGCGTTAATGCTCACGGCGATTTTGGCTGATTGGCATACAAATTCTGGACTGTAAGGGCTTCGAACGTAAATTTATATGATAACGGCTGTTGGCCTGCACCTGGAAGGACTAAACACCTACTAGACATCATGGGAATCCGGATACTGAGAAGACCATTATGCATTTATGTGCTCGACCATATAAACAAATACAATGATTCAAGAACCAGCTGGAATGGCTCCAATCAACGATAAGATGCAATAATGGAGACTTTGTTGGCGTGGACACATTCTACTGACACCGCCCATTTCATTCATCAGCTCAGCCTCTCACTGTCGAAGGCCAGAGACAGCGCTGAAGTTACGGTGGTTAGGATCTACAAATACAGATCTCAGATGAACAAGCCGAAACCCACAGGAAGCGTTAGATCGTTAGTGACCCAAAAAACGGACTTAATTCCAACGGGGAGGCGCTTGGAAGATGAAGGACACAGCTGTAGTGGTTTCTTATTAATATTAAGTGAATCTGACGATTTTAACTAGGGATATTACCACAGCTCAGAAACAAATTGAAATTCTTAAAGAAGTTACGGAAAAAGCAGGACTACAAATATCATTCGAAAAAAACAGAATATATGTCATGTAACAAAAAAACACTAATATTTTTCAACACGAAAGATGGAAAAATAAAAAGGGTTCCTTAGTTTCAATACTTGGGGGAAATCATAGAAGAAAACGGCCTGGAAAAAGCTGCAAACGAAGTTCGCTGTCAAAAAATGGCAACTGCATTCTGATTAACAAAGAATATTTATAATAAAAAAATCATTTTCTAAATTCAGTATATTTAGGCATTACAGCACTGTACTCAAACCTGAATGTCTTTATGGAGCAGAAGCTTTAATTGTAAATAGAAAGACGGATATTGAAGAAACTGAAAAGAAAGAAAGAAAGAAAGATTGTTAGGAAAATATAAGGCCCCAAAATTAGTGACAGAGAAACTTATAGGATGAGAACTAATAAGGAAATAGAAGAATACACAGACGTACGTGGTGACGTGAGGAAACGAAGACTTAAGTTTTATGGGCACATTAAAATACAGATAGCAGAATTCTACGAAAACAGAAGTAAGGCCAAAACTGAGCCAATTAAATGGATCGCTGCGATTAAGGAGGATCTTACAGTAATCGGTATAGCTCAGGCAGACTTTACAGACAGAAAAACATACAGACAAAAGATATTTAATTGGAAAGTTGGTCAGAGCCAAATTAGAAAACTGACTGGAACACCGTGGTCTGATGACAGAAAGAGACTTCATTCTGAAAGGATGAGACAAATTTGGACATAAAGGAAGGCCAACCGTCAAAAGGTACATTGGCTAATTCTACCTCGCATGGTCCTATGGGGCCCATACGTGAATAGTAATAAACTAAGTGGAAAATTATAAAGGGAATGTATCAACTATGAGAACAACATAATAGACTACTGGCCATTAAAATTGCTACACCACGAAGATGATGTGCTACAGACGCGAAATTTAACCGACAGGAAGAAGACGGCATGATATGCAAATGATTAGCTTTTCAGAGCGTTCACACAAAGTTTGAGCCAGTGGCGACACTCACAACGTGCTGACATGAGGAAAGTTTCCAACTGATTTCTCATACACAAACAGCAGTTGACCGGCGTTGCCTGGTGAAACGTTGTTGTGATGCCTCTTGTAAGGAGGAGAAATGCGTACCATCACGTTTCCGACTTTGATAAAGGTCGGGTTGTAGCCTATCGCAATTGCGGTTTATCGTATCGCGACATTGCTGCTCGCGGTGGTCGAGATCCAGTGACTGTTTCCAGAATATGGAATCGGTGGGTTCAGGAGGGTAATACGGAACGCCGTGCTGGTTCCCAACGGTCTCGTATCACTAGCAGTCGAGATGACAGGCATCTTATCCGCATGGCTGTAACGGATCGTGCAGCCACGTCTCGATCCCTGAGTCAACAGATGGGGACGTTCCCAAGACAACAACCATCTGCACGAATAGTTCGACGACGTTTGCAGCAGCATGGACTATCAGCTCGGAGACCATGGCTGCGGTTACCCTTGACGCTGCATCACAGACAGGAGCGCCTGCGATGGTGCACTCAATGACGAACCTGGGTGCACGAATGGCAAAACGTCGTTTTTTCGGATGAATCCAGGTTCTGTTTACAGCATCATGATTGTCGCATTCGTGTTTGGCGACATCGCGGTGAACGCACATTGGAAGCCTGTATTCGTCATCTCCATACTGGCTTATCACCCGGCGTGATGGTGTGGGCTGACATTGGTTACACGTCTCGGTCACCTCTTGTTCGCATTGACGGCAGTTTGAACAGTGGACTTTACATTTGAGATGTGTTACGACCCGTGGCTCTACCCTCCATTCGATCCATGCGAAACCCTACATTTCAGCAGGATAATGCACGACCGCATGTTGCAGGTCCTGTACGGGCCTTTCGGGATACAGAAAGTGTTCGGCTGCTGCCCTGGCCAGCATATTCTCCAGATCTCTCATCAACTGAAAACGTCTGGTCAATGGTGGCCGAGCAACTAGCTCGTCACAATACGCCAGTCACTACTCTTGATGACCCGTGGTATCGTGTTGAAACTTCATGAACAGCTGTACCTGTACACGCCATCCAAGCTCTGTTTAACCCAATGCCCAGGTGTGTGAAGGCCGTTATTACGGCCAGAGGTGGTTGTTCTGGGTACTGATTTCTCAGGATCTATGCACCCAAATTGCATCAAAATGTAATCACATGTCAGTTCTAGTATGATATATTTGTCCAGTGAATACCCGTTTATCATCTGCATTTCTTCTTGGTGTAGCAATTTTAATGGCCAGTAGTGTAGATATTAAACGCGGTCTGTAAGTAGAAAATAAGTAGTAGTGAAAATAACAGAGTAAGCGGGCAGTGGCTATTTTACTGCAAATAAAATATATCCAGAAAGAAAATAAGAGGAGCATAGGTGAGATTTTCGCCACATGCCTTTGAAAGCAGAAGTTTTTCTAAAAAACGTGCAGTGAGGTGGTTCTCCCGGGGCCGCGCAGGAGGTGACGCGTGTGCCCCCGGTAGGGTACGGCGGGGGGCCGCAGGGGTGCCGGCCCCAGCTGGGGATGAAAGCCGGAGGAATGAGGGCGCTAACAGCGGTCGCGTGCCTCCGGCCCGGCCCGTGCCTTGCGCCTCATTTGCATCGAACTGCGCCGCGGCGCTGCGGGCTGGATGCTGGCTCGCCGGCACCGATCGCTCAACGCCCTCCCGCGCGGAAATCTGGAGAGCCCGGTGTGTGGCGCGCGGGACAGCAGCGTCTCCTGCTGCTGTTGTTGTTGGCAGCTGTGCTGTCTCGGACCAGTGCCGGAGTCACCAGCGACACTTCTGTAGCATTCGAGCCTTATAAATTATCTAAGGGTCGTCAAGTCCAAGGTTGCACGGCGCTGACGATGCTGTATATACGAGAGACTGAGTTGCAAGGCTATAAAAATGTAGCGAAATCCTGGGAGACCTGTACAGAATCGCCACCTGGGGCAGGGCGTAGCAGTTTGCGGTATCGGTACCTGTCCGGTCGGCCGCGCCACCCCTGCACGAGGGTGTTGCCACGAACGCTTACACGTAGAGTTACTGTTGGGTTGGCAGAAGAGCCAACACCGTGTTACAAAAAAATGGTTCAAATGGCTCTGAGGACTGTGGGACTCAACTGCTGAGGCCATTAGTCCCCTAGAACTTAGAACTAGTTAAACCTAACCAACCTAAGGACATCACAAACACCCATGCCCGAGGCAGGATTCGAACCTGCGACCGTGGCGGTCTTGCGGCTCCAGACTGCAGCGCCTTTAACCGCACGGCCACTTCGGCCGGCGGTCGTAGCAAATGACGTAGCTGAAGGCTATGCTAAATTGTCGTGTCTGCAAATGAGAGCGTAAGTAGTCAGTGAACCATCGCTAGCAAAGTCGGCTGCACAACTGGGGCGGGTGCTAGGGAGTCTCTCTAGACTAGACCTGCCGTGTGGCGGCGCTCGGTGTGCAATCACTGATAGTGGCGACACGCGGGTCCGACGTATAATAACGGACCGCGGCCGATTTAAAGGCTACCACCTACCAAGTGTGGTGTCTGGCGCTGACACTACAGTTACATAGATCGGCGCTTACGCGGCGATTTAGCAAGATCACGAGCACCGCCCGCGAGTGAAACGGGAAAGGAGAAGATTACAGCGGTACAGAAAAAGACGAAACAGTAAAATTCAGGAAAAGCATGAACAAAAATACATTACGTAGCATGAATAGCTCACCATATCTATTACAACGGTGACTGCGGTTTCAGTATCACTGACTGCTTCTCTTTCAGTGCCTGTCACTAATATTAGAGATTAAACTGCACAAACGTGGTCAAGACAGAATGGTATTAATTTGTATATAATACTGTACTACAAGTTTGTAAGTGCATATATCTTCCTTCTCTGCTGAGAGCTTATTTTGCTGATAGAATGCCGCGCGGGGTAGCCGTGCAGTCTAGTTGTCTTGTCACGGTTAACGCGGCTCCCCCCGTCGGAGGGGGGCGTGGGTGTGTATGTTGTCTTTAGCGTAAGTTAGATTAAGTAGTGCGTAAGCCTAGGGATCGATGAAAAAATGTTCAAATGTGTGTGAAATCTTATGGGACTTAACTGCTAAGGTCATCAGCCCCTAAGCTTACACACTACTTAACCTAAATTATCCTAAGGACAAACACACACGCCCATGCCAGAGGGAGGACTCGAACCTCCGCCGGGGACCAGCCGCACTGTCCATGACTGCAGCCCCTGAGACCGGTCAGCTAATCCCGCGCGGCGGGACCAATGACCTCGGCACTGTGGTCCCATACTCCTTGACACAAATTTCAAAAATCTGTTAGAATCCACAGTATTGGCTTGAACTGCCTTCATCATACCAGTTTTGGCATTTGCTAAATATTTTGTCCCGAATGCCTAACTTTTATTTCTCATGGTTATATATATATATATATATATATATATATATATATATATATACTGGATGGAAAATAAGAACAGTCTTGTACAACACATTGTACTTCATGTGTTGTCATATTTTAAGAAAGTATTTTCGTGGCATGAATCTGCAGACATTTACGAAATTTAGCAACTTTAATTGAAGTTTGTTCGAATGACAGGAACGGTAGTTTTACATTCAACCATACGTAACTCCCATTTTATATTAAATTGTTTGAAGGAGCGTTTACTTCTAAATAGCCACCGCGTTTGGTTTTTAAGGTTGCGTTTGTAGCGTACTAGCGATATTAGATAAATAAGAGATACCCTTAAGTAAATTTATTTGTAGCAGAAGCACACGTTAATTTAAGAAGGCAACGTACTCTTGTACAAGGTTACTCCGGGCCCCGTCACCGTACGTGGCTCGCGTCACGTCGGCTCTGGCCGAAAGAAAAACTGTGATCGAAGCTCGGAAGAAGACATCAGGAACGCAGAGATGGCAGAACAGGATTTGCAAGAAGTCGATTGTGTTACGCGGCAGCCGGCTGGGAACGGCTGCCCGCAACGGCATTTTCAAATTAGCTCTCTCTCATGCTCCAGTGGCTAAGTGGGGCGATTTGTAGGACGTGTCGTGGGGAGATGAGATGAGGTGAGATGGCCCCGGGGAGGAAACCGGACCCCGCCAGAAAACCTGTCCGCCGTACGCTTTGTGCGGCGCGAACAATGGGCCGGCGCGCCGTACCGAGTGCGAGCCGGACCGCGCCGTGGCTTACCTACGCGCTGCCCTGCGCGGACCTCAGCCATCGCGGGCCGCTACCACCCAACCTCAGGAATACAGACACACTGACCCACTGCCACTGCCCAAGCAGACCAACTCACGCGTTAAATCGAGGAAAGGAAGGGAGGATACCGTCTTTTTTTCCCCTTCTTCTTCTCCTTCTTTTCCGTCGTTCCTTTCTTGCTTCAAAATTCATGGAGATGTATGCAACTAAACGAAAGGCTATCATACAATGTAGGCTTTCACGGCCGGTGTTGTCTTCAGTTGAAACATCCAGGCTGAGAGGCCGTGGTCGATGTATAAAATTTCCACCTGACGTTTCGTCTCCATCTGCGGGACACATCTTATGAGGTCGTCCGGCTACTGCCACTGAGGCTCCAGGTACTCTCGCATTTATAGAGCGCATAGAGGGCACCACCATTCGTCACGTGATGCCGACGGTATGCCTATCTTTGGAAGGCGTCATCATTCTCGATTAAGAGTAATCGATAGTCACTCTGCTGTAGACTGGAAAAGTTTTCCTACCGTTCATTAATAAGGTCACGGACCGTATCGGGAAAGTTCTGTCCAAGTATGGGATCGAAACAATCTTCAGACCCACCAAGAAGATTAAGGAATATTTAAGAACTGCAAAAGACGCCCGACATCCCCTAGCAACACCTGGGGTATACAAAATTCCATGCAGTTGTGGACAAGTACATATTGGAACAACGAAAAGAAGTGCAAACACTCTCTTAGCCGAACATAAAAGAAACTGTCGCTTAGGACACATCGAAAAATCGGCTGTAGCTGACCATGTTTTTCGAGATGGGAATCATGAAATTAAATTTGATGAGACAAGCGTTCTAGCACGAACATCCCATTATCATGCACGCATGTATAGAGAAGCAATAGAAATTCACAAACACCATAACAATGTTAATAGAAAATACGAAGATTTAAAGTTGGACAAAATATGGATGTCGACGTTGCGCCAGCAGAATGACAATCGATTACTCTTAGTCGAGAATGATGACGCCTTCCAAAGATCCAAAGATAGGCATACTGTCGGCATCACGTGACGAATGGTGGTGACCTCTATGCGCTCTGTAAATGCGAAGGTATCTGGAGCCTCAGTGGCAGTAGCCGGACAACCTCAGAAGATGTCTTCCGCAGATGGAGACGAAACGTCAGGTGGAAATTTTATACATCGGCCACGGCCTCTCAGCCCGGAAGGTTCAACTAAATGAAACGCAGTTTATTTTGTGCGTTTCGCTTCTTTTATTCGTGAAACTTCTTCAGTGGCCTGTAATACATGTTTCATTTTGTACATATAATAAATATACTATGTAGCAGTTGTAACAACACATTATTATGTTGCATTTTGCGATGTTTTTCTCTTATTTTCGATTAGAACCTGTGGTGGCGTAAGCTGTCGTCAGCACACCAGGCGGCAAAGAGGTCGCGAGAAGATCGATTGTAGGCACCGGAGCAAGCGAGCCTATATCAGGAGAGAGGCCAACGACAAACTCGCAAACAACGCGCCGCCACCGCCCTCTCGACAGCCAGTATTTAGGTCGCCGCAGCGGACCGGAAGGCCGAGTCAAGCAGTCGTCCATTGAGACGAGTCGAGTCAGCAGTCGCACCTCATTGGGAGTCACAGTCGCAGTTAGCTCAGCCTCTAGCTCAGAGTCAGTCAGTACCTAGCGACCAGAGTGCACCTACATCTGCATCTACATGGATACTCTGCAAATGACATTTAAGTGCCCGGCAGAGGGTTCATCGAACCACCTTCACAATTCTCTATTATTCCAATCTCATATAGCGCGCGGGAAGAATGAACACCTATATATCTCCGTACGAGCTCTGATTTCCCGTATTTTATCTTGGAGATCGTTCCTCCCTATGTAAGTCGGTGTCAACAAAATATTTTCGCGTTCGGAGGAGGAAGTTGGTGATTCGAACGCAACGCAACGCAACGAAAAACGCCTTTCTTTTAATGATGTCCATCCCAAAGCCTGTATCATTTCTGTGACACTCTCTCCCATATTTCGCGATAATACAAAACGTGCTCCCTTTCTTTGAACTTCTCGATGTACTCCGTCAGTCTTATCTGTTAAGGATCCCACACCGCGCAGCAGTATTCTAAAAGAGGACGGACAAGCATAATGTAGGCAGTCTCCTTAGTAGGTCTGTTACATTTTCTACGTGTCCTGCCAATAAAACGCAGTCTTTGGTTAGCCTTCCCCACAACATTTCTATGTGTTCCTTCCAATTTAAATTGTTCGTAATTGTAATACCTAGGTAAGTAGTTGAATTTAAGGCTTTTAGATTAGACTGATTTATCGTGTAACCGAAGTTTAACGCGTTACTTTTAGCACTCATGTGGATGACCTCACACTTTTCGTTATTTAAGGTCAACTGCCACTTTTCGCACCATTCCGATATCTTTTCCAAATCGTTTTGCAGTTTGTTTTGATCTTCTGATGACTTTATTAGTCGATAAACGACAGCGTCATCTGCAAACAACCGAAGGCGGCTGCTCAGATTGTCTCCCAAATCGTTTATGTAGATAGGGAACAGCAAAGGGCCTATAACGCTACCTTGGGGAACGCCAGAAATCACTTCTGTTTTACCCGATGACTTTCCGTCAATTTTAACGAACTGTGACCTCTCCGACAGGAAATCACAGATCCAGTCACATAACTGAGACGATATTCCATGAGCACGCAATTTCACTACGAGCCGCTTGTGTGGTACAGTGTCAAAAGCCTTCTGGAAATCCAGAAATACGGAATCGATCTGAAATCCCTTGTCAATAGCACTCAGCACTTCATGTGAGCCGGCCGTGGTGGCCGGGCGGTTCTAGGCGCTACAGTCTGGAACCGCGTGACCGCTACGGTCGCAGGTTCGAATCCTGCCTCGGGCATGGATTTGTGTGATGTCCTTAGGTTAGTTAGGTTTAAGTAGTTTAAGTTCTAGGGGACTGATGACCTCTGAAGTTAAGTCCCATAGTGTTCAGAGCCATTTTTGAACTTCATGTGAATAATGAGCTAGTTGTGTTTCGCAGGAACGATGTTTTCTAAACCCATGCTGACTGTGTGTCAATAGACCGTTTTCTTCGAGGTAATTCATTATGTTCGAACTCAATATATGTTGTAAAATCCTGTTGCATGTAGACGTTAACGATATGGGCCTGTAATTTAGAGGATTACTCCTACTACCTTTCTTGAATATTGGTGTGACCTGTGCAACTTTCCAGTCTTTGGGTACGGATCTTTTGTCGAGCGAACGGTTGTATATAATTGTTAAGTATGGAGCTAATGCATCAGCATACTCCGAAAGGAACGTAATTGGTTTACAGTCTGGACCAGAAGACTTGCTTTTATTAAGTGATTTAAGTTGTTTCACTACTCCGAGGATATTTACTTCTACGTTACTCATGTTGGCAGCTGTTCTCGATTCGAATTCTGGAATATTTACTTCGTCTTCTATTGTGAAGGCATTTCGGAAGGTTGTGTTTAGTAGCTCTGCTTTGGCAGCACTGTCTTCGATGGTATCTCCATTGCTATCGTGCAGAGAAGGCATTGATTGTTTCTTGCCGCTAACATACTTCACATACGACCAGAATCGCTTTGGATTTTCTGCCAGGTTTCGTTGTGGAAACTGTTATAAGCACCTCGCATTGAAGTCCGCGCTAAATTTCGAGCTTCTGTAAAAGATCGTCAATCTTGGGGATTTTGGGTCTGTTTAAATTTGGCATGGTTGTTTCGTTGTTTCTGCAACAGTGTTCTAACCCGTTTTGTGTACCAAGAAGGATCAGCTCCGTCGTTTGTTAATTTATTTGGTATAAATAATAAAGAGTAGTGTACACAGCGGGACGTGTACTTCACCAGCAGTGAAGCGAACGCGGGTTATTACGTAAGAGCTTCAACCACAACACCTGGACTTCTTAAGTAACTTCTTGTTCTTACGAATAAAGAACCCACTTAATACATGAAACTTCCTGGCAGATTAAAACTGTGTGCCCGACTGAGACTCGAACTCGGGACCTTTGCCTTACGCAGGCAAGTGCTCTATCATCTGAGCTACCGAAGCACGACTCACGCCCGGTCCTCACAGCTTTACTTCTGCCAGTATCTCGTCTCCTACCTTCCAAACTTTACAGAAGCTCTCCTGCGAACCTTGCAGAACTAGCACTACTGAAAGAAAGGATATTGGGGAGACATGGCTTAGCCACAGCCTGGGGGACGATTCCGGAATGAGACTTTCACTCTGCAGCGGAGTGTGCGCTGATATGAAACTTCCTGGCAGATTAAAACTGTTTGCCGGACCGAGACTCGAACTCGGGACCTTTGCCTTTCGCGGGAAAGTGCTCTGCCAGGAAATTTCATATCAGCGCACACTCCGCTGCAGAGTGAAAATCTCATTCTGGATACGTGGATACTGTTTGTGAAATGTATTTCGAAAAGACTTAGCAGCACAGAAGTAATAAATTTAAACGTCATGCATGATGAAGCAGTTTTTGACGCATATCACTGTGTACAATGTCACATCTCCTGAACCATAACAGGCTGGTGGTTTTTACTCCCACAGCAATTATTGTCTAATGGGCGTGTGTAGCCGGCCGCGGTGGCTGAGCGATGGTACGCGCTCCAGTCCGGAACCGCACGACTGCTACGGTCGGGCCGGCCGGAGTGGCCGCGCGGTTAAAGGCGCTTCAGTCTGGAACCGCACGACCGATACGGTCGCAGGTTCGAATCCTGCCTCGGGCATGGATGTGTGTGATGTCCTTTGGTTAGTTAGGTTTAAGTAGTTCTAAGTTCTAGGGGACTTATGACCACAGCAGTTGAGTCCCATAGTGCTCAGAGCCATTTGAACCATTTTGCTACGGTCGCAGGTTCGATTCCTGCCTCAGGCATGGATGTGTGTGACGTCCTTAGGTTAGTTAAGTTTAAGGGGACTGATGACCTCAGATGTTAAGTCCCATAGCGCTCAGAGCCATTTGAACCATGTTTTGATTTCGAAATGTGTACCACGTTTGGGCGAAATCGGTCTTGGGGTTTAGGTGGTGACGTGGGTCACGGAAGCATGCATTCATCCTTTTTTATAATGTGTATGGATTATTGGTAGCTCATAATCCAAATAGACGATAATCGTAATAATGATACTATCTTTTAATGTTTAACCGCAACGTATCTGCAGGTATACCCACGCATATCCCTATCGGCGGAAGGTTTTATCCGCGAAGTAGTTACCCCTGGATATATCCGCATCCGTAAATACCTCCACTTATGACCCGCTCGGTTTACGGATCGCGCCCTATCCGGACGGCTTAGTTACGAGATCAGCAGATCTTGGGAGATGCCACGACAGACAGAGACAGACAGAAGACAAGTGGCGCGGCCTGGTCAGCGATGCATAAAGCGCCCATTAATGCGGGTAGAGTGCGCCCGGCGGCGGGAGGGCGGTGTGCAGCCATTAACGGGGGCAGATCTGCACCATTTGCATTTCCCACGGCCAGTGGCCGGGCCGCGACAAGCCGCTGTTTTTCCGAGATAACGGCGCGGCGCGCCAGTGCGGGCACTTTTTTTTCCCAGGGAGCCAGGGCAGCGAGTGATTTACGCCGGTGTTCCTTTTCAGAGCGGGCGCGTCTCCTCACCTTTGCTTAGCCCCGCGAGCCGCCGGCTCTCGCCGCCAGGCCAGGGGTGTAGGGCGCGAGGGGGGTGGGAGGGGTGGTGGCGGAAACTCCGGCGGGGGCAGGGGGTGAGATTTATAGATCTCGGCCGCCCGGGAGTGACATCACCAGGGAGCTCACAACGCGTTTAATTATAATACTTTATTGCCCAATAAATCAGACCTTAGGGTCCCCTATAGCTTTGAAGGATGGCGTTCAATTCTAGAGAACCCCCGACATATTTTATGAGCGAATTATGCACTATTCTCTTCTGTGTTCTCTGTGCGGCCCGCGCCCTTTTTTCCCTTCCCTCGGCGCTTTTGCTCGCTCGCTCGCCCGCCTCTTATATGCGAGTGCTAGAGTCGACGCGCGGCCGAGAGGCTGTTACGGCGAACGATCCCCGCGGATCTCCGCGCGCGCGGGGACACATACGTCATCGGGCCGCCCCTTTTGTTGCCATCAGCATCTGACGTCGGCGCCGCCGGCGACACCTACGTGTCCCCTCGCAGCCGCAGCCGCGGATTACGTGTCCAGCTGCGTATAATCGCGTTGCTGCCGCGACCGGAGCCGCTTTGACGACGGCGGGGCGGCTTCGTTCCTTCTGTCTGGAAGACGGATGTTACGACCGGTTCCAGTCTCGTAAAGTTGCTGAACGGCCGTCAGGTAATATATTTCAGTTCGTGACCCGACCTTAGCATGACCAGATTATGAGTGCAAATGTTTCTTTTCCCGGCTAACTTTGCCAGCGTATCGCTGTTTTCCGTTACAGGGTAGAAGTCGGATCACATATCACATATTCCTTCACAGAGTACGAGCGCTCGGTGCCTATAGTAGTCTCGGCATTGTTGCTGCCTCATAAATTAGAGAATCCGGATACGAAGCCCATATCGACCAGAGAAATGGGTCTTAAATACGCCGTTACTCTGTATTTCCTCAGTATGCAATTAACGGAGCATTAAAATGTCATTTGCAATATACAGTACAAATGAAAACAAGGGAAAATCATCTTGTTGTGGAGAATATTTTTTTTAATTTTATCTCTCTTTAAGAGCTTTGAAATCGGTCGTAAACAGGAAAAATAAAAAGCCAATAGTTTGGACATAAAATAGTATGTGAACAAACAATATTTATTCTTCACAATAAAATATTTAACAGGTGACATCTCCAATTCTTCTAGCACTATGGAAAAATCAAAATGGTTCAAATGGCTCTGAGCACTATGGGACTTAACATCTGAGGTCATCAGTCCCCTAGAACTTAGAACTACTTAAACCTAACTAACCTAAGGACATCACACACATACATGCCCGAGGCAGGATTCGAACGTGCGACCGTAGCGGTCGCGCCGTTCCAGACTGAAGCGCCTAGAACCGCTCGGCCACACCAGCCGGCTGGAAAAATCAAATTACTTTTCGATCATAATAACACATGTAATGAGTAGGTGGAGTATTGAAAGCTGGTGTGCTGGCTGCATGGTCGACTAGTCGAAAGTCATTTTCTACGAACTAATATATAAATTTTCCTTCGAGTTGATTCCTATTAGGGTAGACAAGTGGAGACAAGTGAGCAGTATACCTGGAGCAATTTCAGGCAAACTCGGTAAGTAACTAAACTATCATTAAGAGAAAAAAAAAACTATTGGGATAAGGTAACCCCAGGCAACAGTAGGTTGGGATACAGGTGACAAGGGGGTGATACATAAAAATAGTAAAAATGTGCCAAACGAATCCTAATTTATTTATGTATCAAGAGACCTGATGACGTATGACCTCCTATGGTAGATGTGACGTTAGTTAGGGACGTCGTGCAAAGCGTACTTCCGAAACGATCGGAGCAATTTTTTTTTTAATTTGTGGTAAAGTCTTATGGGACCAAACTACTGAGATCATCGGTCCCTAAGCCTACACACTACTTAATCGAACGTAAACTAACTTACACTATGGACAACACACGCACACACCCATGTCTGAGGGAGGACTCCGACCTCCGGCAGGGGGAGCCGCATGGACCGTGACAAGGCGCCCGAGACCGTGCGCTACCCCACGCGACTCTGAGCAATTTCAACCAAACTTTATACACATATGACCAAGAAAAAAAATAGGACTAAGACACCGCTAGCCCTCTTAAGAGTGGAGGTGCCGTTAGCGGAGGGAAAGGGGTGACCTGTAAGCAAGACTTTGTAACTTGTGTTCTGTATTTATATTTTTAACACGTAAGTAAACTAAGTTTGATATTACACTATACATACATATCAATCATTTTCCTGTCTAGTGTGAAAGGGATAGGTAGGTAACCGGATAAAGCCGGGTAACCGTTAATTAACAAACAAAACTCTAGGTAGTACTGAAAGGAATGTCAGTGGCCCTGCGAAAGAGAATTCTCGATGTTTTCCTTTGACATGAGTAATATTTGACGTCGCAAGTCACCACTTGAATTTAGACATCCTTTCATTCAATGAAACGTCTTTTGTGGAAACTGCAAGGAAACTTCCACAGTATGACACAATTCTTTCTTTACATAAAGTTGTATTTGCCAATACTTTGGTTTAGTATCCTGTAACCGGGTAGACAGAAAAATAAAATTAAAATTTTAATTTTTAGGTGATTTCTTTAAAATAGTAACTGTTTTCCAACACCTTAGCCTCACAGCATCACATCCTCTCATTGTGTTGACTGTCACTGAAATTAAGTTTTGCTTCTTGAGGCTTTTCTTTCACAAGGGCCGCTACTTGCATCTGTGATAGCTCGAATAATAAATATATTTTGCAGATTCTGCCTTGGGCGAAACAGAATTTGTTGTTGTTTGTTGATCAGTTGTTTTACAAAGGAATAAAACAAACGTGATCCATTTCTATTTCCTAGCAGTAATGGTTCATTTGAAAAATGAAAAAAGAAAAACAGAAACATTTATAACCGCTTCATGTGGAGATCAAGAAATGTTTAGCGCCTGCCCTGTCCTGATAAGTTCAATCAGTGAGGATCGGTCGCCCATTTATCATTTTGAAATACTATGATTTTAACTCTGCGGCCCACCTGATGCCACAAACGTATACTACACTACAGGAAGAAATAGTATGCCCAATTTATCGGAGACTCATGTAAACTTTGTCCTTTTCATGTTTACAATTTAAAAGTTCGCGTACGGCGGATCTCATGTGGAGATGGAAGACAATCCCAGTATTCGGCTACAGTGAGTGATAAACCACTGAAATATCACACGGAGGTTAACAGTCTTTACTCCTGCGAGCGAAATCAACAACGGTACAGTTACCTCATCTCCACGGGAGGCGGCGTGTTGCGCCTTAAGCTATTCGACCAAGTCATGAGGATCAGTAAACGAAATGGCTACTTACGCTGGCTACCATGAAAGAAGTCAGGCAGCTGGTGTGACTCTACTAATGAGAAATGATTATCGGCAACAGCAGTGATGCCGCGTTTCCGACTGAGAGGTCAGGCTCTTGAAGTGTTGGTGGGTGCCGATTGGTTACCCTCTGATCACGAGAGGCAATCAGCAGACCGCTTCAGTGCTGGGGCGCGTATAAAGGCTCGGGATTAGAATCGCCAAAAGGGGTGGGGGTGGAGGGAGGGGGGGTTCCGATGGCAGGGTCCAGAAGAGCAAACTCACTAGGGAACGACAGAACACTAGCGACAGAAATGCGTTTCGCATAGCGGCAGCATGGCCCATTGGTACAGTATTCGTACTTCGCTCTTTCTACCACGAACCATGGACCTTGCCGTGATGTGGTAGTTTGTGTGCCTCAACAATACAGACGGCTGAACAGTACGTGCAAACACATCGAAAGGGTATGCATAGAGAGGCTGCACTAGCATCTGGTTCCTCAAAAGTGCCAGTAGCAATTTCAGTAGTTGCGCGGGCAACGTTTGGATGGCTGACTGACTGGACTAGTAACACTAATCAAAATTCCATGGTTATATTGGAACTGCGAACGGCTGAAAACAAGGGAATACTACACGCTTTACATTTCTCGAGGCCATGCATCTGTTCTGAAGGTGTTTACCTGGTGGGTTGCCTCGTGCAGAGGGTAAAATTGGACCATAAATTGATCAGACAAGGAGAAAATAGAAGATTTTAAATTAGATTGGTAGATCGGATTGCTAACGAAGATGTACTGAATCGAATAAGGGACAAAACGAAATGTATGGTACAACGTGGCTAAAATAAGGGATATGTTCATAGACCAAGGCGTCGGCAGTTCGGTAGAGTAAGCGATAGTTAAGGAGAGACGATGAGGCATGCACGGGACACTAGCGTGGAGAACTGCATCAAACGAGTCCTCGGACTAAAGATGACTACAACATCAACACTTAGCTCTTACGTGGTATGAGAAGACATCACTCTCGATATAAAACTGTCCATTTCGCTCGAGATTTCATAACACTTTCTGCAATAAAAATGCCAACTACCTGAATGTTCTGAATATTGCGTTATTTATTTGTCGTTACAGAAGTGCTCAAACTTAAATACACCACTCGAAAACCCAAAGTAACATGTTACCAAAGACGTCGTAGTGACATACCATAAAACTGCTTTAAAAATCACAGTAACACTATTGCAAAGGAAGAATCTAAAAGGTCTCACGATGAGAACAGAGCAGAAATGCAGTCCCTGCTATTTATATTATTTAGTACGTAACTTGATGGTATATAAAGTTGAACTGTTCGGTACGAATTTGCGAATCAAGAGGACGAACACGCAGATGGTAATGACGCTTTTTGAAATTTTAAAAATACAAGAACCATGACAGATATACCTATTATTACGAAGTAAATGCAATGGTTACACTGTTAATTTCATCACATTATTTGCTTCACAATTGGAAATATCAATTCGAATAGACAAAAGAATGCTCTTGAAGTTCTTAGATTTACCATTCATTTCTTGGATATAACGCACGTGGCTATTTGGATCTCCGAACTAGAGCTGTGGACTGATGCAATGATGCTAAAACAGAACGTGAAATTTTAGATCGGGTTCTGAGTGAAAACAGCTGACTTGCAGCAACGTGCGTTCAGACACCGGGAGACAGCTGGCATTTCGCCACTCTGAATCCGCGCTCAGAGTCCGTCACGTGTCATTTATGCGTATTTGTAATTACGGCACGGCGCGCGGTGCAGAATTATTGTCGACGCCTAGCGAGATATTTATATTTATCTGCGGCCATACATCAGCAGATGACGGCCGCAAACAATGCCCGTTCCGCAAGACGCCTGTTGTTTGTTAATCACTCGACACGCTGCCAACACACGACGCTTTCTCGCTCGTTCGGGCGACCGCTTCACGACTTCCTTGTCTCGAACGGCGCACAAAGTCCATCAGTAACGTCCTATGAAAGACACTGAACAACACCGGAGCTATACAAATAGTTGCGCGTCGATAGTCTAAAGTTTCTGAAGATGCCGTAGGCGAAGGGGCTTCATCTCGACGGCGATAGATCCACAGGTACGCGATTTGAAACGCTGTAGTGGAAAATTTTTGCGTCATCGAAATTCTGGCAAAGACGCGGAAGAAAAGGTGGTATCTACATCTACAGCTACATCTACATGATTACTCTGCAATTCACATTTAAGTGCTTGGCAGAGGGGTCATCGAACCACAATCATAGTATCTCCCTACCATTCCACTCCCGAACAGCGCGCGGGAGAAACGAACACCTAAACTTTTCTGTTCCAGCTCTGATTTCTCTTATTTTATTTTGATGGTCATTCCTACCTATGTCGGTTGGGCTCAACAGCTCAACAAAATATTTTCGCATTCGGAAGAGAAAGTTGGTGACTAAAATTTCGTAAATAGATCTCGCTGCGACGAAAAACGTCTTTGCTTTAACGACTTCCATCCCTACTCACGTATCATATCTGCCACGCTCTCTCCCCTATTACGTGATAATACAAAACGAGCTGCCATTTTTTGCACCCTTTCGATGTCCTCCGTCAACCCCACCTGGTAAGGATCCCACACCGCGCAACAGTATTCTAACAGAGGACTTGTTGCATCTTCTAAGTGTCCTGCCAATGAAACGCAACCTTTGCCTCGCCTTTCCCACAATATTATCTATGTGGTCTTCCCAGCTGAAGTTGTTCGTAATTTTAACACCCAGGTACTTAGTTGAATTGACAGCTTTGAGAATTGTACTATTTATCGAGTAATCGAATTCCAACGGATTTCTTTTGGAACTTATGTGGATCACCTCACACTTTTCGTTATTTAGCGTCAACTGCCACCTGCCACACCATACAGCAATCTTTGCTAAATCGCTTTGCAACTGGTACTGGTCTTCGGATGACCTTACTAGACGGTAAATTACAGCATCTGCGAACAACCTAAGAGAACTGCTCAGATTGTCACCCAGGTCATTTATATAGATCAGGAACAGCAGAGGTCCCAGGACGCTTCCCTGGGGAACACCTGATATCACTTCAGTTTTACTCGATGACTTGCCGTCTATTACTACGAACTGCGACCTTCCAGGGTGAGTCACTAACTATTGGCACCTAGAATAACTCCGAAAGTATGATAGTAGCTGAAAAGGTTGTGGGATAAATTTTGCATGGGACAACGGGGTACACAATATGACGTTGGTTTCTTGTTGCTGGGTGTGGTCACATCACAGATATGAAGGTTAACAATTTTTTTTAATGGGCTGCTATAGTTTGGCACTTATTTTCTGATAGCGGCTATCGAGACGAATCCAATGATGTGTAACAGTAGAGTCTTTGACGGTCAACGAAGGTCAAAAAGTGGCATGAACGTCCATTTACAGAAGGTGTTCCAACTGATGACCATTAGTATCAATGCTGAGCTGCAATCTTCTTATCACTGATTGAGTGAGATTCCTTATCACTTTGGCACTTATCGAAGCACATGCTCTCACAATTCTCTCTCGTATATCGTGCAAATAGTAAATATTCGCCGAATACGGCGTATCCATCTAACGTGACATTGACATGTAAACAACATTCTACGGTTTCGCAATTACAACACTAATAGGAATAGTAAGACTAGTATTGTCGATTCAAGCGAATGTGAATGATGTATTCCTTCGAAGAACAAGTCTATGCTTCTCATTTACGGAGAATGCCAACGAAATTCAGTGAGAGCTAGAGACTTATACGCTGAAAGATATCCTCAACGAACTCAACCTACACGTCGTACATTTAAATATGTGTATGATAAATTGAGAACAACTGGATTTTTAACGCACCGGAAACATGTCCGGCAAACGAAAGATACTAACGAGGAAACAGAAATTGGTACTCTTGCCACGTGGTTCGAGGTCCTTGTGTTAGTTGGCGTAAAATCGCAAGGGAATCTGGCATGATCCAGAACAGTGTTTTTCGTGTTCTCCATCGCCATAAATATCATCCTTACCATGTCAGTCTCCACCAAGAATTAACTCGTACGGATTGTATGCGTCGCACTGAATTCTGCCGATGGACTCAACTTCAGATTCAGATGGATGACACTTTTATTAATTTGATTTTATTTACTGACGTGGCTACATTCACGAACTATTGAAATGTTAAATTGCGTAACATGCATCACTGGGCCACTCAAAATCCATTTTGGCCGCGGCAAGTTGTACAACAGAAACCGTGGTCGGTGAATGTATGGCGTGGGATTCTGGAGGACAGAATCATAGGCTCCTATTTCATCACAAGAAGTCTTAATGGTAGGAAGTACACCACATCCCTGCAAGAAACATTATGTCTGTTACTGGAAGAAACACCTTTAGGAACAAGGAACAGAATGTGGTACAATACGATGGGTGTCCGGCACATTTTTCGCTGATAGCTAGTAATGATTACAGAGACAATTCCCAAATCGTTGGATTGGACGCGGAGGAGATGTGTCGTGGCCGGCTCTTTCGCCAGACTTGACGCCTCTGGATGTTTTCTTGTGGGGATTCGTAAAAGACATTGTTTGTGAAGACGTTCCAATTACACCTGAAGATGTGCGAGAGAGAATTGTCAGAGCATGTGCTTCAACAAGTGCCAAAGTGATAAGAAAATTACAGCACTGCATTGATACCAGTGGTCATCACTTCGAACACCTTGTGTAAATAGACATTCATGCCACCTTTGTGACCTTCAAAGACTTCACTGTTACACATCATTGGATTCGTCTCGATAGCTGCGGTCAGAAAATGAGTACCAAACTACAAACTATAGCATCCCACTTTAAAAAAAAAAAAAAAAAAAACGAAGTTTACCTTCATATCTCAGAAGCGACCCCACCTAGCAACAAAAAACCAACGCCATATTATGGCCCTTGTTGTTCCATGCAACTTTTGTCCCACAAACTTTTCAGATCCTAACATACTTTCGAAGTTATTCTTGGTGGCAATAGTTAGCTACTCATCCTGTATATTACAAATACCCAAAATCATCACCAGTTGAGTGGTTTAAATCTCAAGCTCTTCCCAGTGTGTTGTGGAGTGATAGCATAGTGAAGTCTTGACGGTGTTTATGCCATCGGACGAGGATGTTCAACGTGCCGCTTCCTTTGGTGTTTTGTGGGCGCAAGTAGGCTGTGCTCTGCTCTATCATTCTCCTCCTTACATTTTTCCTTACAGAAAGTGTACATTTTGATGCTGCACTCCGGTTTCCAATCACATTTTCTTACAATGAACTGGCGTATTTCATTCACTAGCTGAAGTAATTTTAATGTTAGGGAAGATTACTCAACATGCTGCCCAAATACTTTAAAAGAATAAAAGAGGGAAAATAGGAATGGTTAAAAAACAGTAGGAGCAAAGGCAGTTCGCCGTAAACATTCGACGGCTTTTCACAATATTCCGTTGAGGTACTTTGAAGAGTGCGATGTTGAAGAGCAAGCATTAAAAGATATAAACGTTCAGATAAATAGAGCAGACTTTCATCTAGCTGTCATTACTTATTCGTCCAACACTAGAAAGAAGAAACGCTTTAAAAAATCGTGCTCTAATTTGAAGGCAAATTAAACCTAGCAAATCTTCCACTGCAGTCCATGGCTCTAACTCCACTTTCCGACCACAACCGTATTGTTGAGCTGTTATAACCTGCCTGACGGCCTAAGCGGTAGTGTCATCCACTAAAGTGTACCTTAACATCTCGATGGCATAAAATGAAACAATTTAGCAGAGTTCTGAAAACAGAGGTTTCCCTGCAATTTCGTTGTTTGTTGCAGGCCTTGCATGTATAGTACTCTCGGGAAATAATTTTCTGTTTACAGCTGTACCTGATGATGACATAAGAAGCATCTTATTAAACTTGAAAACAAAGAGAAGTCCATCAGTCTTAATTTGAGGAATAAATTTCTGATAATGCATGCCTAGAACGCAGCATTGTATGGAAGCGAATCACGGGAAAGAAGAGAATCGAAGTGCCTGAGGTAGGGTTTTAGATAAGGTTGTTGAAATTTAAATGGGCAGAAATGATAATAAATGACAAGGTCCTTGGCAGAACGAACGATGAAAAAATATATGTACGAAAAACTTTGGGAGAGAATATTAGGACATGTGTTAAGACACCAAGAAATAAATTTCTGTGGTGTGATTCGAGGAGTCAGACAAAGATTTGGATGTATCCAACAAATAATGGATGGCTTCGTGTGTGAGATGAAGAGGTGGACACATGAGAAGATGTCGAGGCAGGCTGCATTAAGGCAGTTATTTATTTTTATTTAGCATACGGCAAAACTGAGTTCTTAGACCGGACGGTAACGGTTATAATATGCAGATTTTGAGCGTCAGTCGACTCAAGCATTGCACTCGCTTATGTTATGACTACAAAGTCTCTCCCGCCGGCATTTTAACTTTGGTGCGTTCTTGGCACGCGTATGATGGGTGTGGACGAAGCACTCGGTAAGCCGCGACCTCTACTCAGCGATTACATTGCGTATTCATACATGACTGCAGGTGCAGAGACTATACGCCCCCTTACTTTGTTCGTTTCAGTGTTTGAAAGACGGCTTATCTAACGTTATGCTTATCCATGTTTGACACGCCCTTAAGCCCTGACATCTGTTAGTTTTGGAATTGGAATTATCGGATGATTGGTCAACAACAGTTTATGTTTTGATTTTACTTACGGTGATTCACTCTTTTAATTTATGCACTCATGTCTTTTTATGTAGGTCCTGCTCTGCAAGAGGCTTTCCTCCAGGCCTAGGAATTGAGAGCGCCTCCTGTTCCATGCCGTGTACCAGGGATGCACTGATTTAACCTAATGTAGCCTCTGTTATTCGACTTTTATTGACTAAAATTCTATGTACGTGCATTGGGTTTTCTATTAAAAATTTTAGCAGAACTGCTACTTACCTTTGTTAATGCTACCAATTTGGATAGGCATCACTGGTTATTTATAATTTCGCAGATGCACCTGAAGATGGGACACAGGTCCCGAAACCTGGTTGTGCTTTCCTTTAAGGAAATAAAAAATTACGGCTTTAGTAGGGACTGACAAGGTGAAACAGGAAGAAAAGATATAAAAGAGACGTAGCACAATATTAACGAATTAGTATAAAACTTCAGCAAGTGAACATTTACAAACATAATTAATTTTACGGCTCTATTACAGCTCTGTGTCCAGCGAGCTTCGCCACGCAGTAGACTTTCGAGAGGCCTTCATGAAGTCGTTTCAGTCTCCTTGAAATCTTCTTATCGGACTTTCACGGTGTGTGGTGTGTAGACGCCCGCCAAGGTTGTACCCCCGGAGCAGCGTTCTGCTAGAGCAAAACGGCTAACTATCTACAAAAATGGTGGTCGAACTGCATTTAGCATCTCGCCTGGCGAGAGAAAAGTAGAGCAACAAAAACACATAGCAAATAGAAGATTGAAACCATCAGTCAGTGTCACCGGACAATTTTGAAACAAATCTGGGAGAAATTCAGTTCCATGTAAGGCACGTAGTTTGTTTCGATCATACATATTATTTCTCAAGTCAATATCCCTTTTTCTCAACACACAGTAACAACAGTACAGGGATGAATGGGATATCGTTACTTTTTTTTTTACCAGTTTCTGAGACCGTGTACCGATTTTGCGCAAAAATTTACTGTTTGTGAAAAATTTTAACATGAAAGAGACTTTTAACTATCAAAGGCAGAAGGCATCAGGGATGCCCAGCTTCAAGTTAACTTATTAATCACGAATAAGAGTCTTCCTTTTCATATTATCATATTATAAACACCATTTTATTTGTTTTAAACTTCTTATTACTGGATAATTTGTTGAGAGCATTGTCACAGACCAGAACCGTGACCATTGTGACAGTCCGTCGTGCAAGTTGACTTTCATAAACGAATATCCTTCCCGAAGCGACAAACATATTTGTCACTGTGGCCTTGAATTGTGATTTACCTATTGCTACTACGTCATAACGTGCTTACTGTGGCAACACTTAATGAATTTACAATTAATGCTCAGCTGATTGTCACAAGGAAAACTGTCGTAATATCACGGACAAAATTAACACTATCTGACACTATGCCTATTCAGTTGACTAGAAGACAGTTGGCTGCCCATTAACATTGCATTGGCGATCACTGTAAACAAGTCGCACGGACAAGCTCTTCAAACAGCAGGAATGTATTTACCAAATCCCGCCTTTACCGATGTACAGTTGTATGTAGCCTATTCAGGGGTAACTAATTGAACTAGCATTTTTGTACCCCTTAAGGGAAATATAAAACAAAAAATGCACGAAGATTACTTTACATCAAATATCGTTTACCTCGATGTAAAGTAATGCTCTGAAAACAAATTTGTTCAAAATTATGTGCATGGAAATGTGTGTACAAGACTGAATCGTAGATTCATGATTAGTATTTCACGTTATTCGGTTGATTTTTAAAGATGTTTTCTCTTCATTCTCACAACTACCCTTATCCCAACAATTACACTTATTCCAAATACTGTCAATATTTAAAACCATAAAAGCACGAAAGTTTCGAATTGGTCCACTGGTTTGTTATGGATAAGAGTAGAACCAGGTTCAATGCTGAGACAGGAAATAATCGACGCACTGTGCATACTTTCGTACTCTACAATAAGGCTGCATAACGTAGACGTACGTTCGGAACGACCCTCTCTAAAAGCCTGGCTATCGATCGGCGGTTAGAGTGCAAATGGGAAAGAATATTTTCGTTTTTTTTTCTGAGGGGTATCAGTGAGTCTACCCACCTAGACAATAATGAACGGCCAAGCAGCACGTACAATCGGGGAAAAAAGCGCTTGTGAGGCGGCGGCCACACAGAGTTTTAGGCTTAAATCACGGCGGGCTTCCTGCGCCGCCTTATCTGTACGTGTGTCGCCTGCCGGACGCGAGACGGACGGCAAGACAAAGGCAGGCCATCATTCGGTAAGAGCGCCCATCCATCTGGCACCCCCCGCGCCACGCCACGTCACCTTGTCCCCGTCACTGATTGACCATAAATTGTGCCGCCGCAGGAAGAGGGGGTGGGCCCGGTGCCACATAAATCAGGAGCAGCCGTGAGAAGCGGCCGGTCCGGCGCCACCTGCAACACGCCTGCCAACCGCGCGTAATTAAAAACGACCCGGGCCGGCCGCGCGCCGCCGTTGGTAAGCCTGTCGGCGCCGCGCGCGCTCTTTCACGCGGGCGTCGCGCGCCGTTTCAAGTGCCCGCCAGCGCTTTGATGTGAGGATGGGGAGGAGAAGGTCGGGATGGGGGGAGGGGCGGTATCGCTAAGGGCACGCAGCCTGAGTGATTCTGCTCTGGTCTGTGCACATCGAAACTCCGACCCCAGCAAACTGTTCGTTTTAAAATAACTCCGCGATTGCTACTCCAGTGTCTCCGGCAATGAAGCAAGCGTCATCCAGCTGCCGCTATTTTCCGGCTGACTCGTAATTGAATATTGCTTGTACCTATGAACAGCGTTTTCCTCTTACTCTAGCTTTACTGTCTTAGTATTCTAACAGCCCGTAGCGCAATCATCCTGTAGCTATGGCATTTACTTTGCATTTTTGATTGCGTTTCAACGGTTATGTATCTCTTTTCTGGCAACTTGCTTGCATTTTGGAAGTTTTCTTTTAGTTGGTTTGATGAGGCTTGCCACGTATTCTCCTTTGCCAGCCTCTTAATTTCAGAGTAGCACTTGCCGAACGTCCTGCATTTATTCCAATCTGTATTCCCCTGCAGCTCTTGCCCTCCCTGTCTTCCTCTAGCGTCACAGTACGTATTCTATGTCAGGTCCCATCAATTCTCAAAGTCAGTGTTCCCTGTATATTCAACACTGGACTCGCATTCGGAAGGACGACGGTTCAATCCCGCGTCCGGCGATCCTGATTTAGGTTTTCCGTGATTTCCCTAAATCGCTTCAGGCAAATGCCGGGATGGTTCCTTTTAAAGGGCACGGCCGACTTCCTTCCCCGTCCTTCCCTAATCCGATGAGACCGATGACCCCGCTGTCTGGTCTCCTTCCCCAAATAACCCAACCCCAACCCTGTATATTCATTTCGTCTCTATTTCTTCGGGGTTTCTCATCTTTCTCTTATCTTAGCAGTTCACTTAATTTTCAGAGCCCTTCTGCAACACGACATCCGGAACACTTCGATTTTCCTCCTTTTCCAGTTTTTCTACAGTCCTTTGCAAGTTATACAAGTGTTCTTCGTCTTTTTTGATTACAGTAAATCCATTGTAATGGTTACTTTACATTACCAGCACTAAAAGAACTAATTTATTCATTACCTACGAAGAAAATTTCTTAGATTATTTAAGATACAGAAACTTGTCTGGGAAAGGGTGAGATGTACTTTGTTTTGTCTCCATCTAGAACCCGTAGTCCACCTTATACTTGCAGTGGGGGGAATTTCGTGTGCTACTATCGTTTCGCCTTCTTCTATTACATTTGCGACTGAAGGGCAGGAAAAACGACTGCCGAGCGCTTGTTTGAGCTCGAGTTTGCCTGAGTTTCCTTTCTTTGTTATTGTATATTGAAAGAAGTAATACGTTGTACGACGCTTATTGGAATAAAAGCCCTCGCAACTTTAATAGTAAACCACTCACTATGCACAACGCCTATCTTTAAGCGTCTACCACTGCTATTTTATATCTACGTCACACTGCCTCGTTTACTGATCAAAACGGTGGCGAAACGTGCTGCTCTTTTTTATATCTCTTCTATCCTCTCTAACAATCGTGTCTGGTAAGGTTCTCATGGTGAAATACATTTAAGAATAGCTCTAACAAGGATTTTGTGAAGTCTCCGTTCGTAGATGAATTACTTTTGCTTCAAGTTTTACCAAAACAGCACAGTCTGACACCTGACTTTTTAGAGTTACTTTTATGTGACGCTTATTTTCAATTCTGGAACCACTGAAGATTTCGAAATATTAAAATGACAAGTTTTTTGTTTCCAGAATGAGATTTTCACTCTGCAGCGGAGTGTGAGCTGATATGAAACTTCCTGGCAGATTAAAACTGTGTGCCGAACCGAGACTCGAACTTGGGAATTCGAGTCTCGGTCCGGCACACAGTTTTAATCTGCCAGGAAGTTTCAAGTTTTTTGTTATATGTCCAATGCTCGTCTTTTTGTAAAGTATAGAGACAGCGAAGGAATTTTAATTTTTAATGCAAATACAGAAGGTATTCTTTACAACTGCAATAAAAAGCATTTGGAAGGAGGAGGATCATGATGGGAAGCTTCTTATATTTCACGGTGAAAGGTTTCGTAAAAAAAGACGGAGAATATAGTTGACATGAAAGCGACAACAGTTGACACTGCTCAGGTTTCGTGTCTGAGTAGTATGACAAATCTAAAATTTGTGGATCTGATACCAAGTCGCATATTCACAAGTCATATAAAGTCAACGTAAACTTCGCATTGCCTCCGATAGGAACCTTCATATCTAGGGGAGCATAATTTTACTTCTACCCGATATTTGCTTGGGAAAGTAGGGGACACCTCAGGACAGGCAGATTCAGATATGAAACATGGCTGTGACTGCTAGATGGTCAAAAATGGTTCAAATGGCTATGAGCACTATGGGACTTAACATCTATGGTCATCAGTCTCCTAGAACTTAGAACTACTTAAACCTAACTAACCTAAGGACATCACACAACACCCAGTCATCACGAGGCTAGATGGTCATCTGCTGCGCTACTGGACGTGTGAGAGAGAAGAGAAACAGTCACACGTTTGTTTATAGACCACGTGCTGAGAGGAAAGTGCTACGGAGATTCGCGTGGACTTCTCCAGTTAACACTTTGGATGTGCAAACTTCTCATTTGCAGCATTTACTTCACCATATATGAAACCCAACGCAATGACGATTTTAAAGTTCGCTGGATGATTTCTGAATGATGACCGAGTTTTACCTTCTTGGTAGCTTGACCTCACCCAGATGTCCTCTGGTACTCCAGGGAAGAGACAGCTGGTCGCAGTCGTGAGGACGGAAATTGGTTGTTCCGGAAATTTACATCCCTGGGCGGAACCCGACAAGCCACGACGAATTCCTAACAAATGGCCGAGAGATGAAAAAGCGGGCGCGACGCTGGTGATCTTCAAAGTCGGAATGTCGGCGGAAAACCCGCCTCGTCACGAGGGGCGGCCTCAGTCACCTCAGCTCAGCTGGCTGCCTGCAGACACCGGCCAAACACCATCTGGCTACCCCAGCTAGATGTTCTGCCAGCTTCATCCTCAGAGACGCACAGAACTCGAACTCACTCTGGGAAGTTCAGTGCGTTTCTAAAATACGGGCTGAGTCACGTCAGTTAGTCCACTGAAATAACAGGCCACATCTACTTGTAGTATGACATGGCGCCCAAAGCGAAGGAGGCTTTAATACTATTATAAAGCCTAAAAACACTTGAGAAGATTAAAGTGTGTTATTTTGTTTTGCAAGTGAGTTATTAATTAATATATGTTTGAACTTGCATAATTATTTTATATCTTTTCCGGAAACGAGAGGGAGAAACGAACTATTTGTAAACATCAACGGATGACTTCTGGGAAATGGATTAACATTCAACAACAGTACTTTTTCATACACTTTAATACGTCTTCTAGACCTCTACAACCTGCAGAAATGGACTACTCAAACAGTTAAATACAAGAAGTAGAGAAGGTTAAATGTTCAGGGCAGCAGGTAAACTACTTTAAGGTAACTTGCCTGTGAATTGGCTTCGAAAAATCGATTTATTTTTCATCTTAAATCGATGTTTAGAGTTATTTTAAATACAATCGTGGCTAATAGAATTTCAGTATCCTTCGGTGTTCGTCCACACCCATGCTTCCCCTGCTTTCACATGTCATTGTTGCCATAGACTCTTATTAAGAACTATGATATACGTTTTGCTATGCTCTTTATTTTTCCCTTGTATGTCTTGTTATTCAGCATTATTTTCCTAATTGACTTTTCTGTATTTTGAATTGTTGCTACTATGTCATTCTCGAAAATTATTAAGCCTGTAATTAGTTTTAATGTAGGAAGGTAGCTGGTGTGAGGTTCTAGAGTTGCTAATAACATATTACGGGTTTAATATGAGACAACCACTTTCAACCTATGTTTCCATGATAACGGCCGAAGCTGAAAAGTGGGCCCTTGAACCAACTAAAGACGCCAGAATAACAAGCGGGCGCAAGAAAAGGATGAGACAAGATGAACATGTACACGAAGAAGGTTGTGAAACAGGAGAAATGAGTCATAGATCAAATATAGCTTTGAATTGAATTTTCCGAGAATAAAATTTTCTGACATGTCTATTTTACGAACAAAAAATCAATTTGAGCCACAAGTCTGAAATTTTTTGGTATGTTTGGAGGTAAGTAGACTACAGACACTAATGTGCTATCGAAAGGAAGCGGAAAACAACTGTTTAGTTATAAAAAGTAACTTTAATTTTAATTATCAGTTGTAAACATCTATAAAATAAAAACCTGTGGTTGAAACGACATGATAAGAGTCTACTTTTTAGATAGACATGGTGTTCATGTGTACTTGAAATTTCAAGCATCTAAGTAAGATAGATAGTCAGTGCACAGATTCCAAAAATGGACTGGCATATGAAAATATAATTTACTGATCTTGACAAAAAATTACGATGAAGTGAATATGTGAACTTATGTGATTAATTGTATATCAAAATGTTCAGCAAGACACTCTTATATAGTCCTACAATTTTCATCCTACTAAGGGTTTACCCTAGACTTAATTGCCTCAATTCAGCTTCATTTAGATCAGGCCTCGTTAGTGGTACAGTCGCATTAAAAATAGATCAAATGGCTCTGAGCACTATGGGACTTAACTTCTAAGGTCATCAGTCCCCTAGAACTTAGAACTACTTAAACTTAACTAACCTAAGGACATCACACACATCCATGCCCGAGGCAGGATTCGAACCTGCGACCGTAGCGGTCGCGCGGTTCCAGACTGTAGCGCCTTTAACCGCTTGGCCACCATGGCCGGCTCGCATTAAAAAAGAAGAATGTAGTTTACTCTGCATATTTTAACTTACTAACGAGTGACCGAATCTATTTGTGAGGAGATGTGGGGTAGTGGCGTGGAATCAACTTGGGTAGTAGTCTTTTCGGAATAGAGGTGCGAGTTACGAGAATTACTTCCTGCTTTTGTGTGAGCCTTTATCTCTCTTGTCATCGTGGGATCCACATGCCACATATACATCGGTGGCAATAGAATAGTCCTGCAATCTGTCGTAAATGCAGATTCCCTAAACTTTCTCAAAAACGTTTCGCGAAAAGAAAGTCTTCTTCCCTCCCGATATTCCCACTCGAGTTAACGGAGCATTTTCGTAATACTTGCATGTTGATCGAACCAACCTCAAACAAATCTAGCAGCACGCCTCTGAACTGCTTCCATGTACTTTGGTGGTGATCCAAGTCACTCGAACAGTAGTCAAGAATGGATGGCAAAAATCTCCTTTATACAGAGTGTCTCATCTATCTTCGCCAACCCCAATAACTTTTTGGCCAGAAGCATGATTAAAACCGATTAATCAAATGTGTTTTAGCTGCCAGGCGGAAAGAAACACAATAATTTCCTTTTTGGTAGCTTCATTCACTACCGAAATATAAGCAGTAGTTCGTCTTTTCTAAATAGCAGCCGCGCGGGGTAGCCGAGCGGTCTCAGGCGCCTTGTCACGGTCCGCGCGGCTTCCCCCGTCGGAGGTTCGAATCCTGCCTCGGGCATGGGTGTGTGTGTGTGTGTTGTCCTTAGCGTAAGTTAGTTTAAGTTAGATTAAGTAGTGTGTAAGCTTAGGGACCGATGAACTCAGGAGTTCGGTCCCATAAGACCCTATCACAAATTTCTAAATAGCACCATATATTTTTCTTTTATTTGGTAATCCGCTCACTCTCCTCAAGACCTGTTCAAAACCGTATAGCAGCGTATCAGTCACGTAAATATGCCGCTATTAGAAAGGTAACATCAACCTAACTTTGCTTCTCATTTGCCCGTGGTAGCGTAACTCGTTCATTTACTGGAGTTGACAGTAAATAAATGGAAAAACCAAAAAAAAAAAAAATGCAAACCGATCATTCATTTAAACGTCTTCGGTTGAAGATCTGTGTAGGTACAATGAACATCACTCACACAAGATGGAGAGCAACTTTGCCCCTACATATTTAATATATGTGACTGCATCAAGCAGTGCACCTTTAAAACTGTATTCGAACATTACAATTTTGTTTTTCCTCGTCATCTGCATTAACTTACATTTTTCCAGGTACAGAACTTCATATATTTTGCAGTTTAAGACACTATAATTTTAATAAATTTAATGTTGATTTTCATATAGATTGATTCTGTATTTTTTCCTTTAATTTTTATTGCTTTATTATTTTTTTATTTGTGTCGAGCGAGTGAGTGCTGTGGCTGACTGAAGTTCGACGAGCACTGTTCGTTAACTAATCACTATTCCGCTTCGCGGCCCGATTACAGTTAGTAAGAAGAGCAACCTCAGGACGTTGCGCGGCCGCTGGTCGTTGATTCTTAACTATAGCTTTTGTTAACTTTATTGTTTGATCAACAAAAATGTGAAGAAAAAGAATATTCATATGTTAATTAGTTCCGTTGAGCGGAATGTAATTTTTAATAACAAAAATATATTAATATAAATAATGTGGATGGCGTTTTATGTTTCACCGATGAAAAATGTGCAACTTTAATTTTTTCCACTTAGTTACCTTTTTATAAAGATGGTCATTGAACCTACAGCTAGAAGAAAAGATACTGAGATAGAAACACTGTTTGTTTATTTGTGCTGAAATAACAATAGCAGTCAAGTGGATGATTTTCAGTATTACAGTAATTTAATAGGAGAATAAGCTTTTCGTTTTGTTAAACTTCCTTCAACCGACGTTATCACCGAACGGAGTGGTTCAAATAGCTCTGAGCACTATGGGATTTAACATTTGAGCTCATCAGTCCCCTAGAACTTGGAACTACTTAAACCTAACTAACCTAAGGACACCACACACATTCATGCCCGAGGCAGGATTCGAACCTGCGACCGTAGCAGTCACGCGGTTCCAGACTGTAGCGCCTAGAACCTCTCGATCAACACGGCCGGAGTGGCGCATAGCAGACTGGACTCGCATTCGGGAGGATGACGGTTCAAACCCGAGTGCGGCCATCCTGATCTAGGTTTCCCTTGATTTCCCCTAATCGCTTCAGGCAAATGCCGAGATGGTTTCTTTGAAAGAGCACGGCCGACTCCCTTCCCCATGGGGATAGTACCGATGACTACGCTATTTGGTCCTCTCCCCCTGATTAACCAACCAACCGACGTATGATGATTCGTCTTTCGATTCCTTTTCTTTTCCGTAGCACAAAGCCAAAACCGCCGAAAACGAGCAAACTGTCTTCGTCAGTTCCAGATATTTCAAACACGAGCTTTACGGTTGCACACGGAAGCTTATACCGTATTGAGTCGAAGCGTGTTTTTGCATGCAGCAAGTGCCCGGTCATGCATGCTTGTCAAGCCTGCAGTTACGAGAGCCTCCCTGCCACCGGGATGCCCGCGCAGGCCTCCACCCCCTGCCCAGGGCGCTCCGCGGTCGTTGCAGCGAGGCGGGCCCTTTGGCCTCGCCGGAGGTGTAACCACTGGCAACTCGCACCTAGCGCTGAGCCCTTATAGCGCTCCGAGCCGCGACAGGCCCGTGCCGGCAGCGCCTCCTCATTTAGAGGTGGCGGCTACAAGGATAAGTAAGTGGGTAATGGAGTGGTCACGGCGATATTAATGAGAGGCGAGCGGCTGATACTTGATATTCACCCCGGCGCCCGTAATGGCGGCAGACGCCACTCCCCTCGCGTCTTGCCGTAATTAATGACGGACGCGCGTCGCGCAGACCGCATAAAACCCTGCCGTTTCGCGTTCTCGGCTGTCGTAATCTGCGCCGTACGTCAAAGCCGGGAGAAAGCTCGTGTGACGTCATCGCGGTCTCGACCATCACAGTGTCGCCAGGCGTTCCCCATACAATGCGCAGAATGTGCGAACGTCAGATACATATGCGACAAATAATCATCGCACAAATGGACGTACTTGAAGAAAATTGTTTTTGTCGTTAGGCCGCGTCATTGTACATCACTAAAGCCACTGTACGCTGAGGTAATAAAAGTCATCGGATAGCCATATGCACGTATACAAATGGAGGTAGCATCGCGTGTACAAGATATAGAAGGGCTGTGCATTGATGAAGCTGTCAAAAAAATGTTCAAATGTGTGTGAAATCTTATGGGACTTAACCGCTAAGGTTATCAGTCCCTAAGCTTACACACTACTTAACCTAAATTATCCTATGGACAAACACACACACCCATGCCCGAGGGAGGGCTCGAACCTCCGCCGGAACCAGCCGCACAGCCCATGACTGCAGCGCCTAAGAGCGCTCGGCTAATCCCGCGCGGCGTGGAGCTGTCATTTCTATTCATGTGATTCATATGAAGAGATTTCCGACATGATTGTTGCTGCACAACGGGAACTAACCGACTTTGTACGCGGAATGGTAGTTGGAGTTAAACGCATGGGACATTCCATTTCGGATATCGTTAGCGAATTCAGTATCCGAGATCCACACTATAAAGAGTGTGCTGAGTGTACCAAATTTCAAGCATTCCCTCTCACCACGAACAATGCAATGATCGACAGCCTTCTCTTAACGACCTAGAGCAGCAGTGTTTGCGTAAAGTTGTCAGTGCTAACAGACAAGCAACACTAAGTGAAGTAACTGCAGAAATCAACGTGAAACGTACGACGAATGTATCCGTTAGGACAGTGCGGCGAAATATGGGTAATGGGCTATGGCAGCAGACGACCAATGCGAGTGCCTTTGCTGACAACACGACATCGCCTGCAGCGCCTCTCCTGGGCTCGTGACCATATAGGTTGGATCCTAGAAAACTGGAAAACCGTGGCCTAGTCACGTGAATTCTGATTTCAATTGATAAGAGCTGATGGTAACGTTCGAGTGTGGCGCAGACCCCATGAAGTCATGGACCCAAGTTGTCAACAATGTACTGTGCAAGAAATGGTTCAAATGGCTCTGAGCACTACAGGACTTAATGCTGAGGTCGTCGGCCGGAGTGACCGTGCGGTTCTAGGCGCAACAGTCTCGATCCGAGCGACCGCTACGGTCGCAGGTTCGAATCCTGCCTCGGGCATCGATGTGTATGTTGTCCTTAGGTTAGTTAGGTTTAATTAGTTCTAAGTTCTAGGCGACTGATGACCTCAGATGAGGTCACACACATCTATGCCCGAGCCAGGATTCGAACCTGCGACCGTAGCGGTCGCGCGGTTCCAGACTGTAGTGCCTAGAACCGCTCTGTACTGTGCAAGCCGGTGGTGATTCCATAATGGGGTGAGCTGTGTTTACATAGAATGGATTGCGTCCTCTGGTCCAACTGAACCAATCATTAACTGCAAATGATTTTATTCGGGTATTTGCAGACCATTTGCAGTCATTCATGAACTTCAAGTTCCCAGTCAAGGATGGAATTTTAATGGCTAACAATGCACCAGTTCAACGGGTCACAATTATTCACGACTGACTTGAAGAAAATTCTGGACAATTTTAGCGAATGATTCGGTGACCCATCCAGTATTTATGGATATAATTGAGGGGTCAGTTCGTGCACAAAATCCAGCACCGACAAATTTGGATAAATTTGTGGTAAGACCAAACTGCTTAGGACATCGGTCCCAAAGCTTATACACTACTTAATGAATTCTGCAGTCGTGGAAGCCTTTGAGATAAGGAAATCCTTGCACTGCAACGAATCTATTTTTTTTGCCATATTTCAGATGAAATGGTGTAGTGACAACATTTTACATAATTTTAGATGAAAAAATTGTCTGCGAAAATAGACGCATAAATCTGTTGCAGTGGATGCAGGGCTCTCATTTCGAACTAGCTCTGATCGAATCTCAGTTGTAATCAGGTAGCTTGATTTAGATTAGATATACATTGTGTTCCGCACTGGGCTGAGGAAGTGGAGTGAACGAGGTGATCACGATTGTTAAAGAACAACACTACAAGTTTAGATTGAGGAGGTGCCGTGTAATGAGGTGATCTAGACTGATAAATAGCAGCACTATTAAATATGAGGGTTATGTACTGGGTCGTTGCAGTACGAAAATGAAAGGAGATTTTGGCGATGTGATTCTATAGGAGCAGGCGTAAGTCATACTACGAGGATGTTAAAAAAAAAAAAATGTTCAAATGTGTGTGAAGTCTTATGAGACTTCACCGCTGAGGTCATTAGTCCCTAAGCTTACACACTACTTAACCAAAATTATCCTAAGGACAAACACACACACCCATGCCCGAGGGCGGACTCGAACCTCCGCCAGGACCAGCCGCACAGTCCATGACTGCAGCGCCTGAGACCGCTCGGCTAATCCGGCGCGGAATTTAATTACTTGATAAATATTATACGGAAGCGTAAATTTTTTTGAGGTAAAATTACAAAAGGAGTAGTTACAAAAGTGCCAAAACACCAAGGCCACACGTATCTTGAATTTCTGTACCTCTTCGTGTGTACAATATAATATCGAGACTGAATCGAGTTTCTACGGCGCACAGTATAAATAGTTTTATTCCAAATCCGTACCTTTTGCTTCAGACGTACTGTTTGGAAACATGTCTACTTTTCCACAGGATTACAGACACAAATGTATAAATGCACAAATTTCAGAGTGGATTTAGAACTGACTTGAATTTCACTGTCAAAAAATTCACCGCATGTTATATCCTATAAAGCCTATTCACCCACTCAGCGTCTCCCGAAACGCCTACATAACTAAACTATAACATTCGAAGAACTGTCATAAATCTGTACCTAGGCATTACTTTCGAAAAGAAATGTGTTTCGTTTAGTGGATCTGTAGACCAATAGCCCTTCATTATATTCCTCTTTTTAAAAGTCATCAGCATGTACACTGCTAAAAGCTGATACGCCTCGTGTGTATCTGTCCGCTGTATTCCCCTGTACATGTACAAGAGATGTGAAGTAGGGCGGAAAATAACCGCTGAAACTGCCTACAGTTAGGAATCAGCAACCAAGTATATTTACAAGGGACGCCGCATAGAAACTACAATACAAGGGCCGTAATTGTGTTGATGGTAACGATGGAGAATTTTTGCTTCACTAACGCATAGCGACGCATCGTTCAGTACCAATGGACAAGGTGTCAGCACACGCAGTTACCCGCCGTGAGGCAGCCGAGCAGTAACAGCGCCGTCTGCTGCACGCGACTGTACGGCTAACACACTGTATCGTGGGGGGAAAAATAATTTATCCCCGACGCCGGAGTAATTTTCGCCTGATTTACGCACACTTAGCGCGCTCCGGGTAAGGCGCGCGCGCGCGCGCGAGGCCTAAGTATCGACTCGGACTGCGGCCTGTGATTTATGAATTGTTTGCCGCCGTCAATAAAACTGGCGCCGTAACGTGGCTGTGGAGTACTGGCCGCAGGGTCTTTACGCGGAGCAAGTAGATGCGGGGCGGGCGCCTGCAGCTCACGGCGGCGGCAGTAGCAGGCGCCGGTGCGGCCGTGCCGGATACCGTCGGCGACAGACGCGTCGGAATGTGAGAGCAGCGGCCAGTCACGAGCGAGGGCTGCTCCTCGCACACGCGCCGACAGACGGCGCGGTAATCGTCACCTCCGCGCACAACTTCCTCTCCCCGTGAAAGACGCTGCCGGGGAATGGGAAAACGACAGGCAACGTCATCTACAGTCTGCTGCTCGAAGAGTAGCCGGTACCGTCGCTTGCAGTCAGAAACGTACTTCAATATCAGAGCGAAACATTTTAATCTTATCTTTCAATATTGCCACTATTGTCTTCCGTCCGAAGACCTGTTTCACACAGTTCTCAAGGCCAGTCTATTCTGCGTAAATGTCTTCATCCCTGTTTGACGACTGCAACCTACAACCACTTGACCCTCGCATCTCCTCTACATTTTTTTCCCTCCCCCCTTTCCATAGCCTCAGAATGTGATCTACCAACTGCCCCTCTCATGTTGTACCATAAATTTCTTTACTCTCTAATTCGTTTCAGTATCTTTTCATTAGTTAACACATATAATCTTCCAGAATGAAATTTTCACTCTGCAGCGGAGTGTGCGCTGGTATGAAACTTCCTGGCAGATTAAAACTGTGTGCCGGACCGAGACTCGAACTAGGGACTTTTGCTTTTCACGGGAAAGTGCTCAAGTGGTAGAGCACTTGCCCGCGAAAGCCAAAGGGCCCGAGTTTGAGTCTCGGTCCGGCACACAGTTTTAATCTGCCAGGAAGTTACTTATAAATTTTCTCTATTCTTCCATAATACGACTATTCAAAAGCTTCTATTCTCCTCCTGACTGTCCACTGATTATCGTCTATGCCCGTTTCCATATAAGGCTACACTTCACACAAATACTCTAAGGAAAGATCTTGTAACACATTTATGTTACTACATGTATTATACCAGCGACCCGCTAAAGCGTCGCTCCTATAGCACTAGGTATCTATTGTCAGGCGACTTGTTTATAATACGTAGTGATATACGGAAATCTTCCTCGTGAGCCAGTCTAGTTCAAAATGGTTCAAATGGCTCTGAGCACTATGGGACTTAACTGCTGAGGTCATCAGACCCCTAGAACTTAGAACTATTTAAACCTAAGTAACCTAAGGACACCACACACATCCATGCCCGAGGCAGGATTCGAACCTGCGACCGTAGTGGTCGCGCGGTTCCAGACTTTAGCGCCTAGAAGCGCTCGGCCAAACCGGCCGGCACCAGTCTAGTGAAAACCGTACTTTCCGAGATGAACATTCACACAGGGACAGAAAAACGCGGCAGAGGATTTAAATTTATACAATTTCTTTTATTAATTCCTTAACGTCACTGAGTGACCCACAGCATTGGTAATTATGGTCGTCCGTTTGCTACTTGAAACTAGTAACAAATATACAGAGATGGTCTCTTCGTATCTTTCCCTATCTGTCAGTGTTCTTACACACCCTCTGTTTATTTGCATAGTTTCTTATCAATTATAAAAAAGCCGGCCGTGGTGGTCTAGCGGTTCAGGCGCTCAGTCCGGAACCGCGCGACTGCTACGGTCGCAGGTTCGAATCCTGCCTCGGGCGTGGATGTGTGTGATGTCCTTAGGTTAGTTAGGTTTAAGTAGTTCTAAGTTCTAGGGGACTGATGACCACGGATGTTAAGTCCCTTAGTGCTCAGAGCCATTTGAACTATTTTTGAAATTATAAAAAAACATATGATCCATGAAAGAAGTCTTTCGAAAAAGCAAAACAAATTTTAATAGGTAAATAAGAAGAAAATAATAGACGATAGGAGAGATTTCGATAGAAAAAGGGATCCCTTTATCAGGCTATTTTATGTTCAAATAGTTCAAATGGCTCTGAGCGCTATGGGACTTGACATCTGAGGTCATCAGTCCCCTAGAACGTAGAACTACTTAAACCTAACTAACCTAAGGCCATCACACACATCCATGCCCGAGGCAGGATTCGAACCTGCGACCGCAGCAGCAGCGCGGTTCCGGACTGAAGCGACTAGAACCTCTCATCACAGGGACCGGCCCTGTTACATTAAGAACAGTAGACAGTTATACGGTTTAACATAATGGTAACTTAAAATACATTAACCTTATCACTAACTTTACACGCCATGTGACAACTTGTAACATGGCTTCATTTAACTTCCTAACGCTGTGGAAATGATCCCCAGAAAAATTCAGTAAACCGTTTAACTAATTACGACAGCAGGTCCGTAGCGGTCGCGCGTTTCCAGCCTGAAGCGCCTAGAACCGCTCGAACACTGCGGCCGGCTCTATTTTATGTCGGAGGGCTTCGGTTAAAGCTTCGAGCCTATCTCATCTGAATTAGCGTATTCTTTTCTACTATGGTTAATACGATATGTATGTACGTCATGAGATTTATAGGAAACAGGTGTTACGTTTATATGATTCAGAAACGCATTTCTTGCCATAGCCAGCTGGCGTTCTATATCCATTTTAATTCGGCCTTCGTCAGGTATTTCGCTGCTCAAGTAGCAAAGCTCCTCTAGCAGTTTTAGCATCTCATTTCGTGGACTAATTTGGTCAGCATCGCCCGATATAATTCGGCTACCTTCAATTACCTTGTTGATGTTCATCTAATAACCTCTTCTCAAGACGCTATCCATGTCGTCAACTACTCTTATAGATCCTTTGTATTCCTGTGACAGAAATCTAACATCATCGGCAAATCTTAAAATCCTTATTTCTCCCCACTGAACTTTAATTCTTGTCCATAGTTCTGGGTTTCCTTTACTGCTTGCTCTATGTGCAGATGAAATAATATGGAGAATATGGTGCAACCTTACCTCATTGCCTTTTTCAGTTATTGTCTCACTTCCATATCCATCAGCTATTACAAGTTCACTCTGATTCCTGTTGTTGCAGATAGTCTTTCGCTTCATGCATGTTAACCCTGCTGACTTCAGAATTCGAATGAGTGTAGTGCACTCAACATTGTCAGTCTTTTCTAAATATACAAATGTTATAAACGTGGGTTTGCCTGTCTTAAACCTGTCTCGCACCGTAAGTTGTAGGGTCAGTACTGCTTCAAGTGATTCTTGAGAACTGAAACTGATCCCCCAGAGCGACTTCAACCACTTGTGCTATAGCTAATCCGTATTAGCTCTCTAGAATATCACTTCTTAATTTGATTGTCCGGTGTCAGCGCCTGTCTATTTGTCTCCGTCGAGTGGAAAGACAAGATGCAAAACTATTGTAAGACCCCAGATAAGCATGCCACTCAAACAAAACAAGTAACACCAGCGCAAGCGTGACGTAGAGCTGCTAATACACACAAGGAACCGGATACGTATATTTCGCTTTCAAAGAGGAGATAGATGCAGAGATTCCACGTTAGAAAAATAATTCTCAGCAGTCGAAGAAGTAATTTATAAAGTAGGAAGACGTACAAGGAGAACATATCTGGGACACCTCTGTTCTGCTGATGATACTGCCCTGTTGCAGTGTTGCTCGGTGGCTCAGCGGTAAAGGCCAGGCTGTGAAACCAAAGATTTCAGGTTTGATCTTTTAACAATCCAAGAATTTTATGTGTCACTTATCGCTTTCTCCACCTGTGGCAACATTTGTTGATGAGAAAAATGCTGAGTTGCACCGTGGTTTGGAACCACATTAAACTGTAGGTCCTCCTATAAATGGCTGGGAAAGTCAGCTCAAAGCTCGGAGGAAGGCAACGGCATACTATCTTCAACACGAATGTGCCTAGTAAAACAGTGTGGTGCTCAAAACAGTCTAAATAGTGATGATGGGCTTACGTTTTACTACACTGTTTGCCAGTAGTGTAGATATCCTTCCGAAACATAAGGAAAAACTTAATAGAACGATTTTGAAAGTAGGCCTGAAAATAAGTTATATCAAGAATAAAGTTATGCATTACAATACATCGAAAATAAACTAAGACAAATTGAGAATGAAGTCACAGAAGGGATTTTTGTATTTAAGGCAGCTGAAGATAATGACTGAAGGCAAAGGAAAAATAAGAAGCAGAAGAGTAAAACAGAGGTTGCAGTGACTAATAGTAAACAAAATAGAAATTTCAAAACCATACGGAAAAATTACAATTAGCATGTAGCACCAGCTGATATTGAACTGACAAAATTTTTTCCATTCACATACCATCAAAGGCTGAGGACTGCTCAGGGCACAACGACGAGGTGCATGTCAAAAATTACTGGGAAAGATAGAAGAACAAAATATAGGTAACAGTAAGAAGACAAAATTATGACCATAATGAGAATGAAGTGTAGGCAAGAAATGTAGCCAGGTGCATGGACCGTAGATGAACCAAGGAAGTTCTTCTCTGGATTAAAAGATAAGAACGGAACGAGACAAACAAATTTCATTTGTGTAGGGCAAAGCTTCCGGTATTCATTTACCACTTGTACAGACAACATAACAGGACAAAGCAACTCATTGTTTCTAAGCCATAGTCTTTTTACTGATTTGGTTTCCCGCTCCAATTCCTTCTAATGCAAATTTTATCATTTCTACGTAGTTCCTACATTTAACAACTACAGTAATCTGTTTTGCATCACCTAATTTTTATTTGCCCCCATCATTTTTGCTGTCCGATGTCCCTTCTGAATGCTTTATCGTATGTATCATCAACTGGTTCCTTACTCTACTGCGGAATTTCCACAGGCTTAATTTTTTTCCCTTTGTCTATGTACTTATTTTTCACTGTCCTTCTAATGCTTATTGCGTCTCCTTCCCCAGTTCTCCATGGCCCTACCATATTTTACTGTATTAAACAATTTCACTTACAGGTGTTTATTCCTCAGTATCCTGACTACGCCAGTAGGAACCCTTTTGTAGCGGAGAGCTTTTTTTGAAAGAAGTTCGTGAGCGAGATACGACTTGAAAAAGTCACAGCGTCTTTTTTTTCCTTCAGGAGATCCAAATACCAGCATTTCGCGTACTTTCCCGTTTTTCTGCACCGGGCGAGAGTAGAAGGAAAACAGCAATGCACTTAACGGTAGCTAAACGCCCGCTATGCCTCCAGTCATCCTTCGAGCAAAATCTCAATTTTCTGCTCCATTAATATCTACTACCTTTCACAGACAACATTTGTCACTGTTTCTTTCTTTCTTCGTAACTTTTTTTTAAATTACAGAGGAATGAATGCGACTTTTTCCTTTCCCTCACAGAACTGTTTTCTCTACGGCTTCGTGGCGGGAGACCGATTCATTTCCTTTGTGTGAACGAGTAAAGCACCGCAATCTGTGGCACGAACTGTAACGTCTGAAGTCTCGTAAAGGTCCTTCTGATCTGAAAGGGAGTAAATGTGCTGATGAAGGAAGATGTGGCAAGTGCTTCCTTCCTCTTCGCACTGATTTCCTCAACTGAACAAACAGAATATTTTATAAAGCTATGTATAGGTTGTCGGATGCTAAGTAAGCACTCACTCTGGGCCAAGCACTCTCATACAAAATCCCGTGGATAAAGGATTAAAGGCAATATAATTTGTTAAAATTTGGGCGAGCAGCCCAGAGCAACAGAAAGCTCTTCCTGCTTCTCTATCATGAAGGTGCATATCTTATCTATAGCAAAGCTAGGCACAGTTTGTCTGGCAATGAAATGTTTGAAAGCACCCTTTAATGATACGTTGGAGACATGCCACCTGACTACGTTATAGAAACGTCATAGGCAGTGGCCATAAGACTAAAGATTCACAGCGGAGGTGGTTATCTGACCGTTTATTTGAGAAGTAAGCTTATCCATTTAATGATACTGGCAGCTCTAGCAGTGCTGGCTGAATCAGAAGAGGAGCAACAGCAGATGATTTAGCACTACAAGAAGGGGACGAGGAGTATTAAACAAAGATAAATATGAGAAAGATAAAAGTGATGTGAATAACTGAGAAGGAAGTACCAGTTCTTAGATTTAAAAAATAGGGCAAGGAACGTAAAATCTTTTCTATGCCTGGGAAATTTAATGGTGTTGAACGGAAGCTGTGCAAAAGAAATAGGGAGGTTTATGTCGAAAGGAAAGAGAGAACTTGAAATGTTGAGGCAGTTACTAATAGATAAAATATTACGAACGGAGATGTTATGTTTGGAGTGTAGTGCTACACAGCAGTGAATCATGGACAATTAAAAAGAAAGAAGAAAGATATTTAGAAAGTTTTGTGATGTTACTATGAAGAAAAATGGCTACGGATGAAGTGGACTGACGGACCTAAGATAAAGAAGTAATGAAGAAAATGCGGGAGGAAAAGAATTGATAAGAAAGAGGAAAAAATCTTGGCAGTGACATACACAGCATAGGACTTTTCTGCCAAAAAGAATTATGGAGGTAAAAGTGGAAAGAATGAGAGGAAGAGGTAGGACGAGAATGACATCCTGAACGACATTAGATATGGATGAACATACGAAGGAAGAAAAATGTTCATAACAGGTCGCGATGGAGTGCCTAAAGCTGAAACCTGTCATAAGACAGGTACACTAAAGAAGAACAAGTTTATCTTTGAACAGAAGTCTGTAGCTAAGATAGAATTTTCAAAAATTTTAGGTGTGTCCATTGATGAGAGGTTAAACTGGAAGCAACACATTGATGGTCTGTTGAAACATTTGAGTTCAGCTACGTATGCTATTAGGGTTATTGCAAATTTTGGTGATAAGAATCTCAGTAAATTGGCTTACTATGCCTACTTTCATTCACTGCTTTCGTATGGCATCGTATTCTGGAGTAATTCATCGATAAGTAGAAAAGTATTCATTGCTCAAAAACGTGTAATCAGAATAATTGCTGGAGCCCACCCACGGTCATCCTGCAGACATCTATTTAAGGATCTAGTGATCCTCACAGTAACCTCACAGTATATATATTCACTTATGAAATTTGTTGTTAATAATCCAACCCAGTTCAAAAGTAACAGCAGTGTGCATAGCTATAACACCAGGAGAAAGGATGATCTTCACTATGCAGGGTTAAATCTGACTTTGGCACAGAAAGGGGTAAATTATGCTGCCACAAAAGTCTTTGGTCACCTACCAAACAGCATCAAAAGCCTGACAGATAGCCAACTAACATTTAAAAATAAATTAAAAGAATTTCTAGATGACAACTCCTTCTACTCATTGGCTGAATTTTTAGATATAAATTAAGGGGGGAGGGAAAAAAAAAACAATTTAAACATTAGTGTCAAGCAATATCTTGTGTAATGTAATATCTTGTACAGACATCTTTTATTAACCTGACACGTTCCACACCATTACGAAGTGTCGTATTCATGATCTATGGAACAAGTATTAATCTAATCTAATCTAATCTTGCTTACGAAAAGATTACTTTCAATACACCATTCTGGCAAGGAAACGCGCGCAGTGCAGAACTTTACAGAAGAGACCCTACGCGAGTTGATACCCCAGCTGTAACGGAAATTGTCAGATTACACTTTTAACACCAATAAGAAGAAAGAAATTTTTTTCCTCCTTCACTATACACGTAAGACAAATGTTGGTGTAGCTGTTTTTCTTTTTACGCATCGTGGTTGCAGAGAAGTGCTGGAAGCGCGCGGCATTAGCGCGTGGAGACGCCGGCAGATGTCTCGGGGGCGGCCCCTGAAGGCCAGCGCGCCGTTGTAAGTAGGGCAGCCGGCTGCTACGACAGCCATCAATCGATTGTCAGCCGCCTGCCAGCAGCAGCAAAGGAAGGAACAAGCAGGGCCGCGGGGGAGGGGGTGGGGGGTGGGGGGAGCGCAGAACACGGCTCCAGCGCCGCACGCGTCCAGCACTCGCTTTCACCGAGCGACACACGGCTGTTCAACCGCCGCACACGCGGCCCTCACCACACTTGCAGTCGCTTCTTACACCTGCCCTGTATAACGGATCTTTTAAGCCGGGATAAATTTATTTTATTTTTTGTTAGATGTTTTCGTTAAATAGCTGAATAAATTGTAATTAGGAATAATTTAATTAAGCAGAGTAGAAAAGATAAAGTCAAAGAGATGTTCATTGGGCGGACATTGTCATAATGTAACGTCATTGCGTTGTTCGGTTGTTAAAACAAGTCGTTTGTGTTCCGTTCTGCTGATCGGTCGTGCGCGTATCTGCAAGGAATTAATTCGGGGACTATAATAAACTTTCACATAATAGTTACGATTCGATGTTCCGACAAAAGGGGTTAACTTCAGCGTTAATTTGAATTGTGGGCGACAGCATTAGTTTTGACAGATACGTGAAAACGGACGTAACGAAAGCTATTCGCATATCATCCTTGAACGTGACTTTTTATTTAATTAACGATTGCGAGCTCATTACAAGCTATTATCTCATGATTAAGATCAATCCTTCTTTCCTCCTAGATAGTGATTATCGATTAACATTTACGTCATAAGAAAAAGGATTATTAATAAAAGTGATGTTGAATGACAATTACGTGTTATTCCGTTAGTGTGGAACCGACGTAATATCTCTGAAACGACATTGATATATAATTTGTGTTAAATACTGAACTGAGACAGGAAGTAAATTGAAATTAGTGAACATTTGATTCTGAGACTATAGAAGCAGAAGCGCTTAAGGTTTCTCTTCTCCAAAATGTCAAAATAGGTACGAACTTTAACTCAATAGTCGACATTATGTATTGCAAAGTCATTAGCATTTCATACTTATTTTGACGACGCGCTGTTAAACAAAGGAACGTTGAGTCTCTGTACGAGTAATAAAATTAAATCTAAAAACATAATCAATAACGGCGAACTCCGCTTTAACAAACTGTATTGCGTGTCGTAATCGGGCAATAACTGCTCAACCCTGGAGACTTGTGTGGTGAAATTAGAAGTCGGGCATATAAAACAAACTTAAAAGTCCATTCAAGCTACAGTGGAGTCGGCACAACACGACGTGGGCAGTTATACCTGTTGACAAAGTATTCGGAATACACAGTTTCAAAAATGGACACTATATTAGTAAACAAGTATTACTCTCTTCGGTTGTTGAGATCTCAACTAACTCCAGACCGTCAGACGGGCATCTGAAGACATCCGCTCACACACACACACACACACACACACACACACACTCCGCCACAGCCCGACACCTTCCAAACTTTACTGAAGCTCTCCTGCGACCCTTGCAGAACTAGCACTCCTGAAAGAAAGGATATTGCGGACCACCCGAAGCCAAATTAGCGAGATCCAACTGTACTTATGCTTACCCCCTGTCTATTTCTGTTCCATCTTACTCTCGAAAAAGTAATACACACTGATCTGCTAGGCGTAAAAACGAAATAAACTTTCGCACGGTATGACACTGGCAAGTAACACAACTCAATAAATCTTCGGCCATACGTAGGAATAACTGCTACAATAGATTACAAAAGGTAACTAAGAGAAATATGCGATGAGGCGAACAGAAATGACACTTTCATTGAAAGACAATAACGACACTGGAGTGACCGCCATTTATGGCCGTCCCCTGGACATTACAAAAGGCGAGGCGTGGTTTTTAAAAGGATATACGATCACTACAGACGGATTGCTCTGCAAAGCGTACCCTTGCTGGCCACAAGGTTGTGGCGGGGCTTTGCCGTCTTCTACCAGCGTGATTGGCACAGAAATACGACTTCTCTTTTTAACCACATACTACTTCTGGTGTTTCCTTTTGCACAGGTGTCTATGATAACGTAGTGAACATAATGGAATGACATCGTGTAACTGACGTACTCCGGCGTCACATACGAAACGGATGGTTTGTGTGTGTGAAATCTTATGGGACTTAACTGCTAAGGTCATCAGTCCCTAAGCTTACACACTACTTAACCTAAAGACAAACACACACACACACCCATGCCCGAGGGAGGACTCGAACCTCCGCCGGGATCAGCCGTACAGTCAAAGTCTTTGGTGTCCGTGGGTATGCAGACGTAGCGATTTGCAGACACTGTAGACTTGCGGATCCAACCGGTTCACGGAAAGATTTACCTGGTCCGAAGGGACATATACCCTATCGCCTCTACCGCCTCTCGGACGCAAAATAACTGTTCACCACAATTAGTCTGTAAGACGCACATCAGTCTCGCTAAATTACCACAAATCATCAAGGAATCTGGACACCCAGCTGTAGCGATAGTTACATACGTGCTGTTGGGCTAGAATGAGATTTTCACTCTGCAGCGGAGTGTGCGCTGATATGAAACTTCCTGGCAGATTAACACTGTGTGCCGGACCGAGACTCGAGATCGGGGTCCTTGCCTTTCGCGGACGAGTGCTCTACCAACTAAGCCACCCAAGCACGACTCACGCCCCGTCCTCCCAGCTTTCCAACTCGATCAGTAAGTGTTACTCTACGCATACATTTTTTATAAAGTAGTGACAATAAAACTAAATTATGGCATCAAATAAACGTAAACATGTGACGCTGTATTTACAAGCGGACGTAATTTAATGAATCAGTACAGCTGATGTTGCTCGCAGAACGGAAGCAAAAGTAACTGAGGACCAATCTCATTGACGCTGAACTCGCACAACCGATGAGAACGTGAAGGATGATGATGACAACGAAGACAATAAACCTACGGCTCGAATATCTACGAGGGTTGCCCTGAATGTAATGCACTGCATTTTTTTGTTAGCTGAAAACAATGCTACGAATGCGAAACGTTGCGTATGTATTATTTGAAGTCTCCTGAGTGGGCACGCCAAGTTCCCGTCACTTCCGACGTATTAGCGGAGCTGCAAGACAGTTTCAAAATGGCGTCTGTAGGTGATGAACGTTACAAGCAACATGCTGTCGCTGGATTTCTCACTGCAGAGAAAGAAGCTGCGGGGAATATTCACAAACGCTTGCGCAAAGTCTACGGGGCATCTGGTGCCGGCAAAAGCGTAGTTAGTCGCTCGGCACGGAGGGTGAGGTCATCAGGAGGCGGTTCGGTGGAGCTCCACGGTTTGCAGCGGTCTGAGAGACCATCCACGGCTGTCACACGTGACATGTTGCAGCGAGCTGATGTTGTCATTCGCGAGGGCAGACGCATTACGACTCGGCGGCAGTTGGCGCTGCATCTGTCAGTCAGCAAAGGAAGTTCACACAGTGAAGCACTGACTCCGCCACCAGTACAAGGATTGGTAGCGACAGGGCATACACGCCCTTGTTTCGCGCTGGAGGAAGGTCATAGAACGGGATGGAGATTACGAGGAAAAATAGGGTGTGTAGATAAGCCATCATTCTTTCGTGTCTGTAATTCTCATTACGATCAATAAAGAACTGTTGAAGAAAAAAATGAGATGCTTTACTTTCTGGGCAACCCTTTTAATAAAGGTGCTCAAAATGCATTTGATATAGCCCTTCAATACATTGGGCAAAGCTCTATGTCTAACCCAACAGACATTTTCTGGATAAGGAACTCGTGGGACTTAGCGGCAAAGTCGAAGTTATCGCCTGCTTAGCAAAAGGACATACAGACATTTTTACCGTGTGATTTCTCATGTTTTAAAAAATTTAACTGAAATCAGTTGCGTCTCAATGTAGTACTGTAATAAGTTATGTTCAGATCTAGAATGAAATTTTCACTCTACAGCGGAGTGATATGAAACTTCCTGGCACATTAAAACTGTGTGCCGGACCGAGACTCGAACTCGGGACCTTTGCCTTTCGCGGGAAAGTGCTCTACCAATTGAGCTACCCAAGCACATCTGAACATAAGAAACTTCCTGGCAGATTAAAACTGTGTGCCGGACCGAGACTCGAACTCGAGACCGAGTACAAGTCTCGGTCCGGCACACAGTAACAACATATCACCGTACGATAGAGAGGTATTTTATAGCACGTGCGCCACTGTATACTACAAAAAAATGGTTCAAATGGCTCTGAGCACTATGCGACTTAACTTCTGAAGTCATCAGTCGCCTAGAACTTAGAACTAATTAAACCTAACCAAACAAAGGACATCAGACACATCCATGCCCGAGGCAGGATTCGAACCTGCGACCGTAGCGGTCGCTCGGTTCCAGACTGCAGCGCCTAGAACCGCACGGCCACTACGGCCGGCTGTATACTACACTTTCGTGTAAGATGTTTCAGTTTGTGAATGTTTTCTTTCAATTTTGTCATTCTTTTAACACGGAAAAACATTTCAGACAGTATTTCCAGTACCAAAGGGCACTGAAATTGTATAACGATTAATTAATGCTCAGTGAAATACAACTACATGCCAGTGGAAACTTTAGTACGGTGAACATTAAGGTTTTACTGTATTGCATTCTGATGTTATGGGTCAATAAAAGTGTTCCTCTGATATTTTGACCTTCATTACGTTCCGATCATGCCATCAGTCCCGTAGAGGACGTATTAGCGATTTTATATACACAGCGATGTGCGCGACTGCCATCGAGGGTAGCACTAAATAGTGTTGTGCTTCCTAATGAAGCAGGTAAATGGATTTGTGTAACCGTACGTAGAGCAGAAGAAAAAAAAGGCTCTGAGCACTATGGGACTTAACTTCTGAGGTCATCAGACCCCTAGAACTTAGAACTACTTAAACCTAACTAACCTAAAGAATCACACACATCCATGCCCGAGGCAGGAACCTGCGATCGTAGCGGTCGCTCGGTTCCAGACTGTAGCGCCTAGAACTGCTCGGCCACTCCGGCCGGCAGAACAGAAGAATACCTTTCTTTAGAGAAGACATGTAACAGACTGAAGAAGAAACGTATCCTGGCCACACTGCACCTCGTGAAGTTCCCCACCGCACCACTCTTCTTCCGCGTAAAAACCTGGCTTGGTCGAGCTGTAAGAATGAGGAGAAGGAGCCCACCTTTGGGAAAATGTAATAGGCTAGATCGCTGTGGAGCGGATTATGCTGGGAGCCCAAGGCAAACACGCCACGAGGAGTGACGTGCTGTCCAGTTTTGTGAGTGGCGTGAGGCGGTGGCGGCAGGGGGTTGGAGGCTCGGCGTCCATCTGGAGGAGGCTGCGCGATCGATGCGGCGGCGCGCCGGCACAGCCGTCAGCCGCTCGTCACCGCCAGCGACAACTTCCACGCCCTGGGCGTCGCCGACGCCTGCCACGAGCCCACAGCCTCGCCTCGCCTCGCCTCAAAAACTTTGCCCAAATCTGCGCCGGCCCCTCTCACAGCGCTCTAGTACACAGTCTCCGACGTCATCTCCAAGTGTGATGATGACTTCAGACCCAGATACTGGCTCTGACATTCCCGTATAACAGTCATCATTTGCGAGAGGATCACTGGCTTAATAACAACCACTGCAGCCGCATCGTACATTTCTTTTTTGAGTCCAAAAATGGCTGAGGGATTTCATCCAACTTTCAAGTGCTCGTATATCGTACGGCGACAGCGAGAAAATTCCAAATTGTCATTAGCTGAGTTGTGCATCTGCGCCGCGCGGGATTAGCCGAGCGCTCTTAGGCACTGCAGTCAAGGACTCTAAGGCTGGTCCCGGCGGAGGTCCGAGTCCTCCCTCGGGCATGGGTGTGTGTGTTTGTCCTTAGGATAATTTAGGTTAAGTAGCGTGTAAGCTTAGGGACTGATGACCTTAGCAGTTAAGTCCCATACGATTTCACACACTTTTTTGTGTATTTGCGCACTGTACGACCCAAAAAAACAACAGCATACCGTTATGAAGCAAGCTGGTACGCCAGTCCATTCGGACACAATTGCGCGCAGACGTGGCCACCAAGAGGCGTCATGGACAAAGTAACAGAAGGTCATATTTTGGTTTGTGGTGCTATTCATGAACAGTCTTTCCGGAGGTAGCGATAAGAACGGGATCCACCTTCTGTTCCCAAAAATTGTTTCTTCTTCGTGTCATAAGCCATATGCGTTTCCGCACCTATCTGCCCTCACCAGTCCGTCCGTGTTGTAAACCTGAAAATTTAAATAGTTTTAGGAGAGCAATTAAAAGACATTTCGCCAAGAGCTGGCTGTTTCATCAGCAATATTTTTGGCCGTATTAAGTCATAACATTGTGGAAGTGAAACGTGGACGATAAATAGTTTAGACAAGAAGAGAATAGAAGCTTTCGAAATGTGGTGCTACAGAAGATTAGATGGGTAGATCACATAACTAATGAGGAGGTATTGGATAGAATTGGAGAGAAGAGAAATTTGTGGCACGACTTGACTAGAAGAAGAGATCGGTTGGTAGGGCATACCCTGAGGCATCAAGGGATCATCAATTTGGTATTGGAGGGCAGCGTGGAGGGTAAAAATTGTAGAGGGAGACCAAGAGATGAATAAACTAAACAGATTCAGATGGATGTAGGCTGCAGTAGGTACTGGGAGATGAAGAAGCTTCTACAGGATAGAGTAGCATGGAGAGCTGCATCAAACCTGTCTCTGGACTGAAGACCACAACAATAACATTGTAATTCCCTGTTTTAGTCTAACATGATTTGGAGCTACAGAAATTGGAGCTACAATTTTTACCTCTCTATCTACATTATTCCGTGGTTTATTAAGTTTTCAAATTTATACTGACTTTTTGATCACCAGGTACATCAGATAACTGAGTCAGATGCAAAAAAAGTCAGAGGTTATGAAAAATATTAAACCACCGGGTAGGCCTAAGTGGTATGTAACAAAAACTATAAAAGTTCTCTTTTATTGTCCTGGGTCACACAGAAGTTAATTTTGGGTTCGTGAACGGGTATTCAGTGCGACAGCTCAGCCACAACTAAATCTTCAGACCAAATTGCCTAACCGCTGCTCTAGATTCACGCGTAACCGAAAAAGAAATATTTATGACACGCCTTGACGCTTGACGCGTTATGAAACAGCGAGGTCAGAAACCGGAAAGAATGAAGCGACCCACATGCGTATCTCTCACTACATGAGTAGTGGAGAAACAAACAAGAAAACCTCAGGACTGACGGGCGATTACCAAGCCAAATACGAGATCGCCGTAGGGAAGCCTCCATCCTAACAAGGAGGCCACGCTGCGCAAGGAATACGATTCGCTGTCCGCGGCCGAGGGCTCACCGCAGGCTATCGTAAGCTCACTCATTTGGTGGGAACCACGGCTGTGGCGGGCGACCTTTAAGTGGCGACATTAGCGCAGGGTTTTTAACTGAAAAGCCGACCTTTCCGAGCTTCACTCGCACACTAATTCGCTTCTCCTCTCGCGTCGACATTAAGCTGTCACGGACAAAACTGAATGTGCATGTGCGATCACTTCAGTTATTATCTAACAAGCATGGTGATATGTACCAGTATAAGAACTCCTGTCTGCATTGGGACTAGTCCAGCGGAATAACACTAAACACGTGTCAGATCGTTCTCTGGCTGACAGCTGATAGCAAGTTACTTGTCAGCACGTCAAGTAAGAAACTTTGTTCTAAAAATCAACTCCAGTGTAGGATTAAAAATTCCAAGCTTTGCACTGGAATGGCATTCTTATAACGTCTGGCCTACAACTAAGTTGTGGAAGATTAAATCAATCAGAAAATTGTATGAGAGGGAGTAGGACGTGCTTACATAGTAGGAACCGTCTTGGGATCCTTCCGAACTGATTTAATCCTTTTTCGGGAACTGTTTTCAAATTTTCTGAAAAAAGTAGCATAGTGTTTCTTCGAGTAAACTGAGTTCTTGAATGTAATGTAGTGTGTTTTATAAAAGTATATTTACTGATTTAAAATTAAACAATGACCCCCCCCCCCCCCCCGTACGAAATGCATCCAGTATCTAACACATTTATATTTATGTAAATCAGTGTCAATGTATCTGCATAGGTTTTACGCAAGTTCTCTGATACAGTCTAAATGAAAGTCTTCTCTCATTCACTGTAAATCTGTATATAAGAAAAAGCACACGGCGTCCAGCAGCTTATAGTTTCGCCCAATCCGTCTTATATGTTCCTTGTAGTGAAAAAGTATCGACCTACAAAGTTAAGCGCTGCCAACTATACGTAAAGAATGGGTGACTGTGAGCAACACTGGCGTGTTCAGTTTCGTCATCGTAATCCACATGCGTAATTCTGGTACTCTGTAAAATACTGACACTTTGTAGAATAGGAAAGTAGCTGAAATGTTGTAAGGATCCTGTAGCATATTAATATGTTGCATGAAGACGGGAGTAGCAAACATGATGAATTGCTTGTGAGTTTAAACACGACCAAATTTTATCTTGTGCTCAAACCCTGCTATCCTCCTACGTGCAAATCACTGCCATACACAGAACTGCAAAACGGGAAACTTTTTATATTAAGGTAAATTAAATTTACTTGCGTAAAAAATTAACCATTTCAATGAATTTTTTTATTAAAAAAACACAGTCTTCATAATGTTGAATATATCTTTGTAAAATTTAACATTTTGGAAGTTAGAATTACCTCTGACAGTGATCTGACAGGTATTTAATCAGCTGAATAATTGAAAGTAAATAACTAATGGATGCAATAGTAATTTAGTTCTCATGGGGAAAACATTTTTTCGAAAGAACGAGCTCCTTAAAGTGATGCAGGATAGGAAACATATTAAAACGATGCAAGGATAATGTAGGATACTAAAATTCTGCATGGTGATGGATAATAAGAAACTCATCGAAACGTTGCAAGGATCTTGTACGATACTTTACTGAGGATAACAAGTAGGCAAAATGTCTAAACGTAGCAACTGTCCTCCAGGATACAGACTCAGCGTCTCTTTTTTGACAGATAATGGATAAAAAACCTGACGAAACGTTGCGGGAATACTGCAGCCTAATGACACTGCCTGAAGATGCTGTAGGAGTGTTGTAAGAAAATGAATGCGGAGAACGGTTTTAAATTGATATCTGTAGTACAGTTCATTATTTGCTTTCAAGAACATAACTGCAAGGCTGCTAATATGCAATATAACCTTATATTTGATTTAATGGCACCTGGTTTGCTACCTAGCGTTGAACGGTTAAACATTCTCGAAGTGCAATCTGATTGCAAAGTAAATTAAACACTGAAAAACTGTACCTGCCTATAAAGTTAAATGGACATCTGTGATTGACAGTGAAAACAGTGGGAAGCAACTAAGTAAATCTAATGTGAAACTCAGAGATGAATCTGTTGAAAATGCATCGAACAAACTGCAGCTGAAATCAAGTAATTAACAATCGAAAGTCTTAAACTGGATTCTAAACTAGAATAAGTGAATCTTTTTGAGCATTGTTCGTCCAGCACATTCCCTACGCCCCTGTTTTGGTCTCACCATGTTGCCTGTTGAGTTTCCGAAGCGCGAGATGGCTGCAGGTTGTGAAGTATTGCACTGTCTGGTGTGAACTTAACATGTCGCTAGGGCTGCACTGGATCACAGCGTTATACAGCTAGGGCAGGCGTTGCGGAGCGGCGCTTCTCGGACGAGGACAGCAACACCAGTCTTACTCGCTGGCAGCGACAAGAGTTATTTCTGAAGTTATGAGATTCACCGTTGCGGACAAGCTGCCTTCTAGGTAGGGTGGACATAAGCGAATCAGAATTGATGTTATCTTTATAAACTTCTCCTTCCTCTATCCATCGTGGTTAACCACTAGTTCTTGTGGGGGCGGGGGGGGGGGGGTGGGGGGGGAGGGGGAGAGCTAATGTCCTCTAGACTCCCACTGCCCTGTTCCCATCCAGAGGTTCACGTTCTAAAATTTACTTTCCTCCCTAATATCAGTACCCTCTGCCACAACTACTTTACGTCTCCCTCTGACTATCTGCATCGCTCTCTACTTGACAGTTTATTGCTGTTATTGAATGAGAAGCTTACGCTTCAAGTGGAAAAAATCCCTGGATTTTGGTTTCCTTTTTGGGGACAACCTGCTCTTTCGAGGCGTCAGGTGTATACGTCTGTTAGCCTTCCAGATTGGGGATTTCCTTGCATTAAACTGGGAAAGCGAGCTTTACTTCAGACCAGAGTGGTTACGCTAACGTGATCCCAGTTGCAGAGCCGAGTTGAGTTCCCGACATGAATTCACAGGCTACTACTAACTGGAACTTCAAGTGAAATAAATGTATCGTAATACTCTGTACTGTAATTTTAACTGACTTCCTATCAAGCGATACTGCATACCATTCATCTCAATTTCACATAACTTCATAGCACTGGGGCACAATAGCACTCTCTAATTGACATATTCTGAGCGATTTATACGAGGAGTTACTATTAGCAATAATCATGACTTCACATTGCTTTGCAGGAAACCTTGGTTGGTTGAGTTGGGGGTGATTTGGGGGAGGGGAGCAAACAGCTTCATCGATCCCATTGGATTAGGAAAGGATTGGGAAGGAAGTCGCCCGTGCTCTTTCAAGGGAAAAAAAAAATTCAAATCTGTGTGAAATCTTATGGGACTTAACTGCTAAGGTCATCAGTCCCTAAGCTTACACACTACTTAACCTATATTATCCTAAGGACAAACACACACACCCATGCACGAGGGAGGACTCGAACCTCCACCGGGACCAGCCGCACAGTCCAAGACTGCAGCGGCCCAGACCGCTCGGCTAATCCCGCGTTTTCAAGGGAACCATCCCGACATTTGCCTGAAGCGAATTAGGGAAGTCACGAAAGTTTGAAACATTGTCCTCCCGAACGCAAGTCCACCGTGACAAAAAATGCGTCGAAGCATTTTTTCAAGACGACACCGTTACTCTGCCGATAATCCGAGAACTTTTCAGTCGATGAAATTCACCGAGGAAATGCGTATTCCCGGTTCCTGTAGCCCGCTTCTTTGTCAGAAAAGTTGCGACACTTAAAGCAGCGAAGAGGACCAGATGCGGTATTAATTCACGATCGATTTTCTCGGAGAGGCTGCGGCGAGCGGACCGGAAGACGGCGAGGAGTTTTGAGTGTTTGGGGCAGGTGGACGGGTGCGTGAGCGCGGCCGGACGCGGCGCCCCCGGGGAGTGACAGGTCCATCACAAGACGGCGGCGCCGGCCAGTGGGCGGCGGCGGTGGCGGCGCCGGCGCCGGCGATCAATGCAAGCGCCGTGGCTCGCCAGGCGTCACCTGCCTGTCAAGTCTCCGCAACACTTGCGCAGTAGCCGCGCCGCGCACGCCGCGCCTCTGGCCATCTTGGCGCGCGCCCCTGCCCGCCTTAAAGCCGCCTCATACTCACATCGAAGGCAGCTGGCGCCAGACAAGTCTGCAGCGTTATTTCACAGAGGGAAACAAACGCAGAGAAAGTGGCAAGCAAAATTACGAAAGGGCATCCACAGGGCTCAGCATTTGGCCCCGTTTTCTTAATATATATATATATATATATATATATATATATATATATATATATATATATATATATATATATAATGGTCGAACCGATGTTAAAGTAACTTGCCTGTGAATCGCTTAAAAAATCGATTTTTTTGTTTTTCAACTTAAATCCATATTTAGAAATTTTTAACAAACTGGTGGTCGAAAGAACTGAATCGGACATGAGGAAGTTGTTTAACTCTTTGAACACTAGGTTCTTAAACACTCTGGACTGAATTATTTTGGGGTTGTTGAATGACACCGGTTTTTGAAATAAAACAAGCTATTGGCTTGCTATTTTCTTATCACCTCATTGTTTTGCATTTATTTACTTGATAAATTGCTACACCACGAACATGACATGCTACAGACGCGAAATTTAACCGACACGAAGAAGATGCTATGATATGCAAATGATTAGCTTTCCAGAGTATTCACACAAGGTTGGCGCCGGTGGCGACTCCTACAACGTGCTCACATGAGGAAAGTTTCCAACCGATTTCTCATATACAAACAGCAATTGCCCGGCGTTGCCTGGTGAAGCGTTGTTGATGGTTCAAATGGCTCTGAGCACTATGGGACTTAACAGCTATGGTCATCAGTCCCCTAGAACTTAGAATTACTTAAACCTAACTAACCTAAGGACCTCACACAACACCCAGTCATCACGAAACGTTGTTGTAATGCCTCGTGTAAGGAGGAGAAATGCGTACCATCACGATTCCGACTTTGATAAAGGTCGGATTGTAGCCTATCGCGACTGCGGTTCATCGTATCGGGACATTGCTGCTCGCGTTGGTCGAGATCCAATGACTGTTAGCAGAATATGTAATCAGTGGGTTCAGGAGGGTAATATGGAACGCCGTGCTGTATCCCAACGGCCTCGTATCACAAGCAGTCGAGATGACAGGGATCTTATCCGCACGGCTGTAGCGGATCGTGCAGCCACCTCTCGATCCGTGAGACAACAGATGGGGACGTTTGCAAGACAACAACCATCTGCAGGAACAGTTCGACGACGTTTGCAGCAGCATGTACTATCAGCTGGAGACCATGGCTGCGGTTACCCTTGACGCTACATCACAGACAGGAGCGCCGGCGATGGTGTACTCAACGACGAACCTGGGTGCACGAATGGCAAAACGTCATTTTTTCGGATGAACACAGGTTCTGTTTACAGCATCATGATGGTCGCATCTGTGTTTGGCGACATCGCGGTGAACGCACATTCGTCATCGCCATACTAGCGTATCACCCGGCGTTATGGTATGGGGTGCCATTGGTTACACGTCTCGGTCACCTCTTGTTCGCATTGACGGCATTTTGAACAGTGGAAGTTACATTTCAGATGTGTTACAACCCGTGGCTCTACCCTTCATTCGATCCCTGCGAAACCCTACACTTCAGCAGGATAATGCACGACCGCATGTTGCATGTCCTGTACGGACCTTTCTGGATACAGAAAATGTTCGACTGCTGCCCAGGCCAGCACATTCTCCAGATCTCTCACCAATTGAAAACGTCTGGTCAATGGTGGCCGAGCAACTGGCTCGTCACAATACGCCAGTCACTAATCTTGATGAACTGTGGTATCGTGTTGAAGCTGCATGGGCAGCTGTACCTGTACACGCCATCTAAGCTCTGTTTGACTCATTGTCCAGGCGTATCAAGGCTGTTATTACGGCCAGAGGTGGTTGTTGTGGGTACTGATTTCTCAAGATATATGCACCCAAATTGCATGAAAATGTAATCACATGTCATTTCTAGTATAATATATTTGTCCAATGAATACCCGTTTATCATCTGCATTTCTTCTTGGTGTAGCAATTTTAATGGCCAGTAGTGTATTACACGGAAGCGTAAATTTTTTGTTGAGGTAAAATTTCAACAGAGTAGTGACAACAGTGCCACAACACCAAGGCCACACGTATATTCAACTTCTGTTCCTCTCCGTGTGTACAATGTAACATCGAGAAAAAATCGAGTTTCTACAGCGCACAATATCGATAGTTTTATTCCAAATCCGTACCTTTTGCTTTATACGTACTGTCTGGAAACATGTCTGCCTTTCCACGGGATTACAGACACAAATGCACAAATTCACAAATTTCAGAATGGATTCAGAAGTGACTTGAATGTCACTGTCAAAAAATTCACATATTATATCTTATAAAGCCTTTTCGCCCACTCAGCGTCTCCCGAAACACCTACATCACTAAAATGTAACAGTCGACGAATTGTCAGAAATCTGTACCTAGAGATTACTTTCGAATAGAAATGGGTTTCGGTTAGTGAATCTCTAGACCAATATTCCTTCATTATATCCTCTCTTTGCATGAGTCATCAGCATGTAGACTGCAAAAAGCTGATACGCCTCATGTGTATCTGTCCGCTGTATTCGCCTGGAAGATTACTGACATCGTTTATTCAGTACTTCGTAAAAGCCATTAGCTTCACTGGCAATATATACCATCAATTCCCTGTCCAATATAACCCCAAAACATTCACTTTCACTAGGTTACACACTTAGTCCACAATAAGGATGTACTACAGAATTATCAATAGAAAAAGCGTAATTATGAGGTCTAAACACGCAGTCTGTCAACCATCTGCACCCACAGTTTCCGACTTTCCCCATCTTTCTCACCTTTGAAGGGCCCGGTTCGTGAATAATTTCCATGTCACGGCATGAAGCTTCACTTTTTCTTGGTAATACCTTGCAGTTCTCGTGGTCTTTGAAATCGTGACCAGATGCCGCAGCTGAGCATTTATTTAGCAGTATTGCCCCAATTTTATCGTTACTCAAATCTTTCGGAAGCGCCATTCTCACCAAACACGGAAACGCATGTCCAAGAATCGAATTTAGCTCCCGTATATCGAATGTATAAAAGACCTCCTGAAAACGCACGCAGATTGAGATGTTCGCACCACTGTGTCACAGATGGGAGCAATACACATGATAGAAAAGCGAAAACGTACCCGTTCAGTGGTAGGCTGGCGTGACAGTATGGCTGTCGCCATATCGGCACTGTTGGCGTCCGCAAAGAGTTAAAAATCAACTTAAAGATCTCTCGGCTGCTTTCACTCGTCAGTGTTGTCATTAGACTCCTGTTCGAAAAGCACGTACTACATAAATGTTTTTTAAGTTGGTCACCCTGTTAGAAGATGCGCTTTACGATGCTCTTATGTTTTGTTCTAGAGTGTTGTTTTCCTTACAAATGTTTCTCTAATTTGAGTTACTGCTCTTTTGTCGTTCTCAAAAGTTAATATGCAGTTAGCAAGTGTGAAGTTCTAGAACTGCTAGGAGTATAGAGAGAATCATCAAATACTTGCACAGCAAATATTTCAGAAATGAAAAGTACTTTTGATATGCGGCTTTCACAGAACAGTCAGGGGCTCGTATTGTTACATATTGTAATAATACTTAGAAAGTGTATTATTGGGAAAACATAGACGTTTTAAATGGAACAATGCCTATTGACATTAACGCACTAAAAGTAGGATAAATTAAAATGTCAGACGTGTTTGTTGCAGGATTTTAGTGCGACTTGTTTACGAGGTACCGAATTTTGAAAACTTTCCACACCGACACTTGTTTGAGTCATTCAACCAGCGGCGGGGAGAGGTGCACTGTTTTGAAACATTCTTATTTATATGAAGTTTCTCTAGCTAATGCTGAAACAGCGTTGTGTAGAAGTGAAATGTGAAATAGCCTATGGGAAACGGTAGCGGAAACTGAAATGATATGAAATGTGACGGTACAGCTAAGGAACGAAATGAAGGGACGCTGGAAACAAGAGGATGGCAGAAAGTATATGAAAAAATTATAGAACAAGGTAGATGTAAGAAAACATATGCTGGGACAATGAAAAGAGGTTTAAAGTAAAATACGTATAGTAGATAAAGGTTAAATCACTAAGCATTTTGGCGTAGAAGTTGTGAAGAGTTGGAACTACTTTTACACGCCATAGGTAAATCGATCCGTCGAAGAAGATGGCTTTAAAAATGTGAAAAAGCTATTAAAACTGTGGAGCATCAATAATGTGGAACATTGCAGTTAGGAAGAACTTGTGAAAGTAAGACAGCTAAATGATTAGTCTAAAGGACACAAAATCAAAAGGAAAAATTCATACCGAAGCAAATGAGTGACATAAGATTCCAATGTAGGAAACGAAAACAGATTCACAGGCGTAAATGTCACCAGAAAACAAATTGGAGAGATGGCCGCGGATGGCCTGAAATAGTTCGGAACCCTGCTGCTTCTTTGTAAGTAAGAAGAACAAGATCGACCGATAGCATAACCAGACAATTGTACAAAAGAAATTATTTAACCTACAAAATACATACGATTAGTTGTTGCAATTTTTGGAAATTTTTTTTACGTGAAATACAAAATCAGAATTCAGTTGCATAATACACCTTAGAATGGAGAAACAAGATTGCTGACTTCGAACTGGAAACGAAGCTCCGGACGGTTGGGTCGCGAGCAGAGATCACGACGGCGGGGCATGTATCACTTCATCAGATAAACAGAAGCCGCCCGAGCACGCTTGCACGTGTTCTGCTGCATATCTCCGCTCTTAACGACTGTGGTAATTACACTCGCTAAAATTACAGCCCAAGAAAGATAGAGAACTGAACAAGAACAATAAAACTGTCGGTGATTTCCCAAATAAACGACGATATCACAGCGTCCTTTATCGTGCAGCATAAAAATCGAGAGGACGCAAGATGAGATTCTTTGAATTTGATTTAACGTGGGTGCTCGACTTCGTGACGTTATCACACTGATCCGAAGTTCCTAAATGCTGGAAGGAGCTACAGTGATACAGTACTCTTAGTAGTAGTAGAGGCTTTTTTGGGGGCACGACAGCAAGGTCTTCAGCGCCCGCTCAGTAACATAGTGAGACGGGTGTCAAGAAAAAAACTCAGAACAGTAATATAAAACAGAACATAAAACACAGGTAACATGCTTTGAAAAATATGTGCCTACCCACACCGAAGCGTGGGATGAAGCAGGGCGTCAGCAGTAAAACATGGACAACACAGGAAGAAAGTGGTAGAGGGAGCTAAACCAATGTAGCAGATGGAAGTGGCTGGCTGACCGCAAGGAAAAAAGGGAGGAGTCAGCCACTCTGCGATACACTAAAACCTCCAGACTAAAAGTCTAGGCCAGAGTCCAGACACATCACAAAACTTTAAAACCCTAGACACACACGTCTCATCGTTAGCTAAAACACAGGGCAGATACCCATCAACTTGTGCTTCTGCCCTTGCATCACGGTACAAAATGCAGTTTGTTAAAATGTGCCGGACAGAGATGTGCACACTACAAGCATCACAAAACGGAGGATCTTCCCGCCATAATAAAAAGCCATTTGTGAGAGGACAGTGCCCGATCCGAAGACGTGTGAGGGTCACTTCTTCCCGCCTGAGCAACCGGCAGGAGGAACGCCACGGCCGAGTTGCTAACTTCACCAACCGCAGTTTATTGTCCGTCACCGCCAGTCATTCTTCCTCCCACAACTCCATGCACTTCCTATGGAGTGCAGAGATGACAGACTGCAAGGGAATAGGACACTGGACCACATCCTGCTCTCTGCAGGCCTCCTTGGCAGCCCGATCGGCCTGTTCATTGCCCCATATGTCAACATGACCAGGCACCCAGCAGAAGGATACCTCCTTACCCCGCCGTTGGAGCAAGTACAGTTGGTCATATATCAGCTGGATCATCTCCTCAGTTGGGTACAGATTCTGCAGTGATTGTAAGGCACTAAGAGATCGGAGCAGAGAAGAAATCGATTGCCCCGAATACGATTCATCTGCTCCCGTGCCTGCAGGATCGCGTGGAGCTCCGCTGCGAAAACGGTATACTCATCAGGGAGGCGAAGCCGGGTAACATGATCAGGGAACACCACAGAACAGCCAAGGAAATTCTCCTGTTTGGATCCATCAGTGTAAACGACGGTGAAACCGTGATGCACATCTAAAATGTTAAAAAACAGAGATTGGAATCTAAAATCTGGTGTGCTATCTTTCTGAAAAGTAGTCAGATATAAAATGAGTTTGGGTCTCCGGAGGAGCCAAGGTGGAAATCTGCTCCAACCGCGACGTAAAACACGAAGACCAGCCATAGACATCGCAGCGAGGCAATCATGTGCGCGAATCCCTTAGCCCTTTCAGACCCCTTGTCCATTTCAATGGACACTACTTTTCTAGAGTAATATCTCATATCTGAGAGCACAGATGTTTTTAGGATTGCTTGTACGTCACAATGGAAGTCTTGTGGTTCAATCTGATGGGCGATCCCGCCATCTAGTGGTGAAGTCACGAAGTATTTGAACGTTGTTTGAGACAAGATGGCCGCACAGAGGAAGCACGTAAAAGGTGGGTACATATTTCGACCAATTTTACGTGTTTAAAGGTTATAGTTCCCCTTGTTTTTAAGTTTTATTTGTTTTAGTAAGGTTTTGGATACTTTCTATAGCAAAACTAGATACATGCTTCGGAAAATCACTGTATTATCGACGTTACAAAACTTATGTCCATTGAAATGGACATTTAGTCCCAATGGTTGTTTTTACTTGTGTGCTTGTAATGTATCTCTGCTATATGAAAATAACTCCTGTGATGCAACAGCGCCTTTTTTTGTAACGTAGGGGACGAAACTAATTTATTTTATGTTACCAAAGGTTCAGTAGATAAAATTCCAAGCATTTATGTATACTATTGCAGTAGTTGTACTTGATGTTATTGCTTCAGACTTGGTATTTGCGTCTTGTTTCAACACTGTTCATGAAATTGCTTACATCTGACGTATTGATTTTCAGAATTTTATCATATTGAGAGGGATGCTTCCCAAATACTGGATTTGCTGATGTCAGGTGAGGTTTCTGACTTAGAGCTCTCAGAAAACGATGAAAGTGGCCCTGATGATGCAGAATCTATTCCACAATACACTAGACCTGGTATGTAATAATAAAACTATCAATCTCACCTGACTATTATATATATTTTGACCTGGTTGTTGCTATACTGCATTGCCATTTTTAGGTGCTGATGTAGTCACAAACTACGAAGAGGAACAACTGGAGGACGATAGTTGCAGCACAGAAGAAGATGACCAAAATCATACTTATGCACAGGACTCAAATGTTGAATACTCTATTATTCCATCTGAGTGGGTGTTTACTGAAAAAAGTTATATTAGATGGAGAAGAAAATCGCCTACACTCCAAAGCACACCTATAGGTGAAGACCAGTATTCAGTGCAGCCATCAGAGTGTGATATGACACCCATTGAATATTTTTCAGAGTACATTTCTCATGCTTGCTTAGAAAATATGGTTGAAAAAACCAACATGTATGGATTGCAACATGGGAAAACATTTACACCGACAAATGTAACGGAAATAAAGGCTTTCCTAGGACTTCATATAATTATGGGATGCTTGAAATACCCCAGAGTTAGAATCTATTGGGATTCAGCATTGCATTTAGATCTCTTTGTGGAAAGTATGTCAAGAGAGAGATTTTTCCAACTGAGATCAAATTTCCATGTAATTGACAATTTGGCAAGGCCAGAAAATTGCAAAGAAAAATTTTACAAAGTGAGACCCACTTATGATTGTATTAGACGTAGATGTTTGGAACAACAGATTGAGGAAGAATTATCTGTTGACGAGCAAATGATTCCTTTCAAAGGTCATTTAGGAGTAAAGCAGTATTGTATGGGAAAGCCTAAACCTTGGGGTATAAAACTGTTTTTATTATGTGGAAGAAGTGGTCTGTGCTATGACTTTCTGTTGTACCAAGGAGATACTCCAGAAATCTCAAACACTTTTGTAAAAACGTTTGGTTTAGGGGCATCTATTGTTCTAAAACTTGTTGAGAGAATTAACAGGGAACATGCTTATTTATATTTTGATAATTTCTTCACAACATTCAACTTACTAGAAATATTAAAAATAAAAAATATATATGCAGCAGGAACAGCAAGACTATGTCGCATGCCAAATGTACCTTTCACCAGTGATAAGGATTTGAAAAAGAAAGGGCGTGGTTTTTCTGAAGAAGTGGTGAGCATGAATGAAGCAGTGATAATATGTAAATGGTTTGACAACAGACCAGTAGTTCTGGCATCAAATTTTGTAGGATGTGGTAGTCAAGATGAAGTACAGCGCTGGGAAAAATCAAGACAGACATATGTTTCTGTCTCACGGCCTGAAGTTGTATGTCGTTACAACCATGCTATGGGCGGTGTTGACAAAATAGATATGTTAATTAGCATGTATAGGATTTTTATTAAATCTAGAAAATGGACATTGAGAATGTTGTTCCACGCTGTAGATTTAGCGTGTGTGAACAGTTGGTTGGAATACAAAAGAAATACTGAATCACTGGGAGAGAAAGAGACAATGGATTTGCTTCATTTTAAGATGAGAATAGGAGAGGCTCTTGTAAAAATGGGCACTAGTACCAAAGTGAAACGTGGCAGACCAGTAGTGATTTACAGCACATAAAAGCAAAAAGAGTAAGAACTGAGATTCGTCCGGCACCAGAGATTCGAAATGATCTTACTGGACATTTTCCTGAGTACCATGATAATACAGAACCTTCAAGGTGTAAAATGCCTAGTTGTAAGAATAAAACTCATGTATTTTGTGAGAAATGTAATGTTAATCTATGTTTTGTCAAAGGAAGGAATTGTTTCAAAATGTTCCACAATGCAGGATGTAACAACCGTTGATACTCTTTATCCATTACAATGGACATTCTGTAAAATGTAAACAAAAATGTTTTCAGTGATTTTGTTGGATTTATTATGTTTCTAATACACATTTTTACCTATTACAATAAATAAATAGATATTTTTTCCATGGCTGAGAATAATTTGGGTCTGAAACGGTTAGGGCTGCGTCGCACGTTGCCGGTGATGAAATAGCCGTGACAGAGGAGACTAAGCAACGGTATGGTATGCAGGTGTGCATGGTGTGGACAAAGTTTTATAGGCCTAGCGCACTGTAAGTAGCCGTCGCCGCAGATGAAGTGGCGGTTCACCAGCCTCCGCACAGAGGCTTGGTATGGGGCTAGTTCTGAATGCCCCAGTGGCCAGCCGAAGCCCTTCATGGTGCACAACGTCCAACATCTTTAAGTGCGAAGGCCTCGCAGACCCATACACCGGCCATCCATAATCGACAGTACTCATACATCAGTGTCGGAGAGGCGCTGTTGTATACTGGTCGCAAAATGAACGAAAAAGTTCATTAAACCAAGTGAGAGAGGGTAAGCCCTCTCAGCAGCCATACTGGACGAATGACGCCGAGAGAATGAGATGTACTTTTCCTTGTACGCATACGTGAGATTCGGGCGCGTCTCTTCCGTTAAACTGTGCAGCTTTTCCGGCCGCGGGCAGTTTCCGGACATTGTTCTTGAAATCAGAAAACTTAAGACGTTAATTATTGACTGCACCGTTTGTCAAAGTAATGGAACTGGATTTTTCTTTTGGAATTTGCCTGTGCTTCCAGCAAGTGACGTTTTCGCACGCACCAGCCTGTGTAAATGATGTAGCAGGTGACATCTCTAGCGCAATGAGACTATTGGCAGGAGGAATGACAGACTCGTCGTGTGCGTCGATTCCTGGAGCGACGGTTCCCAGAAACGTGGATTGGCAGAGGTGGTCCTGTACCATTGCCTGCTTGATCCACAGATATGTCCCCTCTGGACTTTTTTGTATGGGGCTAGATGCGCAGTCCTGTTTGCGCAACTCCTCTTGCATTAGAAGAGGATCTGGTTGTCCGGATAGTAGTAGCAGCAGCAGGAACAATTCAGGATACTGCTGGGGTTTTTGCCCGTGTCAGACAGAACATGATCCAACGGTGTAACCTTTGTTTACGTGTCAATGGAGACAGTTTTGAAAATCTAATGTAACTGAAATTGGGTTGTGTCAATGTGTTGTCTCTTGGTCATAAAAAAATGGAAAATTGTTTGTTGGTTTAATTAATTTGCGACCAGAGAAATCTTCCTCTACCGGTTTAAATACTCCTCGTAGGAAAAAATGACATTAGGGAAAAATATTTGTTTTGATGTCCCTACAACCTCCCAGAGTTTGTCGGATTATAAACTTTTCACCCTATATATATATACTTTCGAACAAACCTCCAGCCATAAACATTCAAGAACTGACACATCATAGACGTGCTAAGAAATTCCTCAAACTACCATTCGGAACTGTCACTATCACAATGGATACAAAATTGTATTCTTAACTGTGGGCTGTCATCTCAAATTGCTGTTTATTATGACATCAGTCCAAGTGGAATGAAAATTTAACCATTTAATACCCGTCATGCCATGAGCATGTCCGGAAAGGCTGACAGATTTCTGTCTAGCTCTTGGTGGTGTGACTCGTTCCACTTGCGTCCAGGTGTTTCCGCGCCCAGGGACCAGGATGTGTCTGGCATGAGGAAGGGTGCCGGCCTTGCTGCGTGTTCCCGGCGAGTGCCGGGGCGCGCGCCGGCGCCCGTGGTGCCATTTCGCGTACTGCTTTCTCTCGGGGCCGTCGGTCCGGGTCGCGCGTGTCACGCTCCTTGACCTAAAACACTGTACTCGGAACACGGCACGACATGTACCAGGCGCTGCGCGTCAAGCACTTCGGTGAGGGTGCAGGAAAGCTGCACTCCTGTCTCCTAGCTCACTGTAGAGCTAGCATCTCCGAATCAGCAGTACTGCACGCGGCAAGGTGTTATCTGAGATAGAGGATATGCTTGCACGTTACATTTATAATATTTTACATTTGAACTGTCACCTATTATTTACATCCGGGTCAGAGGTTCTTTCTTGAACTATTATGAAGAGAGGCCGAGATACCTAACACGTGACTTCTAAATGAAGTTCGACTTAGATTCTGTTGGGCCTCATCACTGCCGTGCAAGAAATTTCCATCGCCGGTATTTAACCGGCGAGAGGAGGAGACTAGATGATATAAAGTTCCTGACCTGTAGGCGTTAATTCCAAACACTCCAGGAGTGTCTTTTGGAGTGAAGCCGTGTTATCTTTTTTATGATGATCCACCTCCTGGATGCAGCTGTTAAGCTCAGCGGTCTCATTATTAAACGACTACTTGTCGTTAGCTTGTTTTAACCTCCCCCTTCATTCTCCAAACAACGCGGAAACAGCTCATCGCTGTAGATACTTTTAAGAAAAGACTCTCACACTTTCCCAGTAAAGGAGCTACCGTGTACGACGGAGGTAAACGTTTCCATTTGGGTGGCTGAAACAACCCCTCGATGTCTCCTTGCCAGCTGTAACATTCGAAAAAATTGTTCATATGGCTCTGAGCACTATGGGACTTAACATCTGAGGTCATCAGTCCCCTAGAATTTAGAACTACTTAAACCTAACTAACCTAAGGACATCACACACATCCATGCCGGAGGCAGGATTCGAACCTGCGACCGTAGCAGTCACGCGGTTCCGGACTGAAGTGCCTAGAACCGCTCGGCCACCGCGGTCGGCTGTAACATTCGATATTTTGTTTCTTTTACTTTACCGCAGGAGATGACTCATTTCAGGCTGACATTGTCCATTTTAAGTACTTGATAGAATAGTTGAACACGTTCGTACAGAGAACAGAAGCAGAACATATACATACTTATGACCTGAATTTCGCTTTACACAATGAGTCCAACTGTCATTAGCAGGGTACGAGCTTCTCAAGAATTAGATATTGACACGCTGAAGAGCGGTCTACCTTTATTTCTTCCTCTCAGGTAGGTGAGTCACTTGTTGGAAGTGGAACATAAGTAGTCAGACAGGATACCGACTCGTAGCTGCTGACATACTAAGAAGCCCAATTTGGGCATCCAGCCAGCCGAAGTGTGGTTCTCATAAAGCTCATTTAATAGACATATTAGATGATTCTTCAGTATGGCAAGATACGATAGCTATTAAACAACATTGTACACTGGTTCACAAGCTTCAGACGATCTGGTTACTGAAAAAAGTGAAAGAAACGAGGAAGTAAAATCTCTACTGCGTTGCACTGATTAGTGAAGTATTTACAGAATAAAAATCCATTTCAGGTGGCAGGAATTCCTTAATTTATTCCACGACCGGTTTCGAAGCATAAAGCTTCATCTTCAGGAGCCACCAAGTAATTATGGTAACACAGATGTATGGTGGTCCGGCCAGTCATGGAGGGGTCTCACTCACGTTAAAGAAACGTGTGGGAGCGTAGAACCACCGACCATAGCGCCAGTCTGGACAGCACGACATGGAAGAAATTTCCGTGTCATGTGTCCAGGCTGGTGCTGCAGTTGGTGAAGAAACTTCCATGTCATGCTGTCCAGGTTGGAGCTGGGTTGGTGAAGAAACTTCTGTGTCGTGCTGTCCAGGCTGCAGCTGGGTTGGTGAAGAAACTTTTGTGTAATGCTGTCCAGGCTGGCGCTGCGGTTGGTGAAGAAACTTCCGTGTCATGCTGTCCAGGTTGGAGCTGGGTTGGTGAAGAAACTTCTGTGTCGTGCTGTCCAGGCTGCAGCTGGGTTGGTGAAGAAACTTTTGTGTAATGCTGTCCAGGCTGGCGCTGCAGTTGGTGAAGAAATTTCAGTGTCATGCTCTACAGGCTGGTGCTGCAGTTGGTGAAGAAACTTCCGTGTCATGCTGTCCAGATTGGAGCTGGGTTGGTGAAGAAACTTCTGTGTCGTGCTGTCCAGGCTGCAGCTGGGTTGGTGAAGAAACTTTTGTGTAATGCTGTCCAGGCTGGCGCTGCAGTCGGTGAAGAAATTTCAGTGTCATGCTCTACAGGCTGGTGCTGCAGTTGGTGAAGAAACTTCAGTGTCATGCTGTACAGGCTGGTGCTGCAGTTGGTGAAGAAACTTCCGTGTCGTGCTGTCCAGGCTGGCAGTGTGATTGGTGAAGAAACTTCTGTGTCGTGCTGTCCAGGCTGCCTGGTGAAGAAACTTCAGCGTCATGTGGTCTTACGCTCCCATGCGTTTCTTTGAGGTGCGTTGACCCCCTCTCTTCCCCCCCCCCCCCCCCCTCCCACCCCCAATGACTGACTGGCCCGACCGCCACACATTTATGTTGCCTTAATTATTTGGTGGCACCTAAAGATGAAGCTTTTTTGCTTCGAAACCGATCGACAACTGAAGCGAATTTTTATTCCATAAATATGTTTCTCAGTTGCAGATGTTCACATGATCAAACGCTTTGGATAGTGAAGCTAAAACATTGCGTACTGGTGCTTCAACGTGACATTTAATGCCTTGTTAAGGTCTTTATCCAGCAGGCGAAATCATCAGCTGAATATGGTGAGCAGCTACTTTGTCGAAATACAGTAATACACGCTGGTCAAAATAAAATGGGCCCATAAAATATTTCACGAGCCTTGAGGTAGGCAACCCACCTCACATCGTCTGCCTCAGGTGCGGATGATGCAAGCTGGGTTGCCTATTATAAGGCTCGTGATATATTTTATGGGCCAGTTTTATTTTTCCATCTTGTACTTTAGCAAGGAAAGGGCTTAAACGGTTACAAGTAATAAAAAGTTGGCCAGTGGCCGTGTTAGAAGCAGCTGCCGCCAGCGCAGTATCCGGTGTTGACTTATTGCAGGGGACGAGAGCGCGGGCAGCTGTGGGGAATCGAACGGAGCGCGCTTCGAATGCCAAGCAGACGGCGTGCTCGCCTCAGCAGAATTTTCCTATTTGGTGGGACCACTACTGGTCGGCGGGCATTCCTGGGAACGGCGACGGCGACGGCCGCCGGCGACGAGTCGGCTCAAGACGAAATCCTGGGGCAGATGCGTCATTGAATATGCAATGAGGCGGTCCGGGGCCGGGCCGGCCTGTGTCTCCTTCTCCCCCTCCCTCCCCTCCTAACTGTTGCGCCGGGCGCGACAGCAAGCCGCGATATTACGCGGCCGCTGTCACTCACGCGGGTGTCTGGCCGGACACGGGGGCCGCCGAAATTAAACCCGCGTCTCCTCGGACCGCGAGGCATGCCGGCAGCGGGGCGGTCGCACTTCATCAGTCACTCCACCCGCGCCGGACCCCGGTCGCCCGAGGTCGGCCGAGGCGGGATCCGCCAGGTGGCGCCAACTGCCAACGTCGCAGGGCCCGAAGAAATAACGAAAATACTTCAGCACCGCACGCGTTTCCTTATTAGAGCCGTTCTGCCACCGCTTCGATTCGGTGACCATTTCCGATCTGTTCCGGAATATTCAGGTACCGTATATGCTCACGTTAGTACTGTTGTCCTTTTTCTGCCACTCGACTACAGCGAGCGAGTTTGGGCACTGCCGTCGCGAAACGACAATGTCGGTTTTTGAGTACGAGGCGTGTAGTTGCGTTTGGAGCAAGGAGGTCGCTGAGTAATTTCGTGGAGTACAGTCGACGTGCACGTGAGATGTGGAATAAGTTGGGAGTACTTTGGTACTAATTAATTTTGGATGAAACTTATAATTTCCAATAAGATCACGTGTGTCAACAGGTGCATGTGTGTGAAATCTTATGGGACTTAACTGCTAAGGTCATCAGTCCCTAAGCTTACACACTACTTAACCTGAATTATCCTAAAGACAAAAACACACAAACATGCCCGAGGGAGGACTCGAACCTCCGCCGGGACCAGCCGCACAGTCCTTGACTGCAGCGCCTTAAACAGCTCGGCTAATCCCACGCGGCTGTCAACAGGTGAAATACCGTAAATTATTTCTCTGGCTTCCTTGGATTTCTGCTGTAATCCTTGTCGTCTTGTCCACGCTTACAATAGCCGCATAGTGATTGTTGAACATCAGTCCTTAAAACTATTACTATACAGTTATGCGATCGCGAATGATAAGAGCAGAAAACCGAGCTCACATTAAATTAACAAGGGAGGACCAATAATGTGATATATCGACTAAAGGACTTCTCAAAAACGTAGTATTGTGATATACAGATTGCATAAACGACTACTTCAAAATACTCTCAAATAATAGCGAAATTCGGTTCTAAAAATTGTTTTTCATTTTAGGTTTTCCTCTCGTGAGTGATATACACGGTCTTAGGGGTGTAAGTGCAGAAATGGTTTAAATGGCTCTAAACACTATGGGACTTACCTTCTGAGGTCATCAGTCCCCTAGAACTTGGAACTACTTAAACCTAACTAACTTAAGGACAGCACACACATCCATGCCCGAAGAAGGATTCGACCGTAGCGGTCGCGCGGTTCCAGACTGTACCGCCTAGAACCGCTCGGCCACTCAGGCCGACGTATAAGTGCAGATAATTTTATTGGTGACTGAGGATATTGTACTAAACAACATTGCATCAGTATTTACTTCATTTGCAGGCTTTAGCTATTAGGAGTCCTACGTTTCCAGGTTGATTAGTATCTCCAAGTATATGCGGTAAAAGCAAGTCATTTATCCTTATTTTCCCTTGGGAACCAGGCCAAGTGTTGAAGTGTGGACGCATGGAAGCAAAACGATTAATCTATACTGACAAGTGTAGTTCCCTTCGTGGTGCAGTTATCACCGTACAAAAAATATCAGGTAGTACAGTATGTGATGTATTTGTAGGAAGACTGGTCCATACAGAGAAAAAAATAGCTAACACACTGAAGGGATTCATATTAAGATACTAATGAACATAAAATCTACACTTATGCCCATAACACCTTGCATAATTGAAAACAGGAAATATTATTGTGGTCGCATTTGTTAAGGAACACAATCATTGTTACCAGTAAATGCAATACACACATGTAAGTACCGCTACTCCTGAATCAATCCGAAGCCTAAATAGTAAAGAAACTGTAATAGTAATAATAACAATAAAATTAATATTAATAATAAAAGGGTAGAGAGCTTACAGTTAACACTGTCGAAAGTTTTATATGATACAGATTCTGCTTTCGTAACGTATCCTTTGGGATGGTGAAACCTAGAAATTCTTTGGCACAGCCGAGTTCTACAAGACATCATGTGGTATTACCTCTACGTCGGTCTCTGCCACAGATTAATTAATAGCTCATGGCTCATTAACTACTTTGACCGACTACGCCTGTACCTCACTGAGATAAAAACACGATAGACAGTCGCCAGATTAATTAAATATCGCCAACAGTCACGCTCTGGATGAAGGCTAGAAGCTCGATACTACCTGCAGGGTTCAACAGCAGTAATGCGACCGTTGATCGATCCCAGAACTGCAAAGTAACAACGTAAATCTCTGTGAGATCGTTTTACGTATACAGTGTTTACTTCTATCTTCTTCTGACCTGTCGCTTGTGATCTGCAGAAAATTAGCAATAGCTCTGTATTTACGTGAAAATAACTTCTGCATTCACTTCACTTCAGTTTTATCTGTATGTCGTTTGGTTTTGGAAAAACTGAAGGAGCTCTATTAGACTACCAGCTGCTTGCTACTCCCGCTTCTGATGGTGCCTCTCAGTTAAGAACAACATACTGAGTTCTGTTTGGTTCAAATGGCTCTGAGCACTATGGGACTTGACTTCTGAGGTCATCAGTCCCCTAGAACGTAGAACTACTGAAACCTAACTAGCCTAAGGACATCACACACATCCATGCCCAAGGCAGGATTCGAACCTGCGACCGTAGCGGCCGCGCAGTTCCAGACTGTAGCGCCTAGAACCACTCGGCCACCCCGGCCGGCTGAGTTCTGTTTGCCAAGAACCCTTCAGTCCAGTCGTATATCTGTTCGGATATTCCTTACGGACATATTTTATTCATTAAGAGACGTTGCGAACCCGTATTTAAGGCTTGCTTGAAGAGAAGAAACGCAGCAGTTACCTCTCATCCTCTATCTACAACACATGGATTCTATGAACAAAACGATAAAGCAGCGTTCCACATGATTGGTGCTTGCCGAAAGTATGTTGATTCCTACATAGGTGTAGGGAAGGTGGAAGACTACTGTGTAAGATTTCGTCGACGAGAAGGTCATTGGAGACGGAGAACCAACTGAACTGGAGAAGGAAATAGGCCGCGTCCTTTCAAAGGGATCATACCAGCACCTTAAGCGATTTAGGGAACTCACGGAAAACCTAAATCTCGATGGCTGGACGAGGATTTGCACCGCCGTCCAGAGTCTTACTCCTGCGCCACCCCTCTCAATTACTAACGAAAAATCATCAATGCGAGTATACACTATCTGTCCAAACAAGACCAAGACTGGTTTTCTTCCTGCCGTTTAAGCGATGTCAGCTCCGTAACCACGATAGCTGCTTGAACTAACAAATGTAAACAACACCTGTGCATTCGAACAGGTAGTTATGAACAGGTAGTGTTAAGTAGTGGATGTGTGGCCGTACTGTGTCAACATTATTGTGTCACAAAGCGCAGTGGAGTAACATCTCTAAATCGAATGTTCAAGACATTCTCCAAAATGTTTTAAAGAAATGTGTGCAAAGTCTGTCCTGCACAACTTGACATTCGAGCAAAAACGACGCGTGAATGTCTGCCACGATTTGATTGTTGATATACAAAATGCGAACAGTTGTTTGCTGGAAAAAATCATCGTGGGTGAGGAGACTTAATGGTAGCAATATGAATCTACTACAAAACGACAGAGTGCATATAATTCACACCAATGGTCAACGCTTTGACGACATTACCGACAGGCCAAGCTAATGAGACGCGCAACATGAACAACATACCAAAGAAGAACTATTTTAACAGTTTGACATTGCTGTATGAATGTCGTGTGTGTTATAGTGAAGTAGGGCGAGACTATGTAGAACACCTGACCGTTAAGATCGCCACCAGAACGTTTCTTTATTTTTTGCTAGCCCAGTCTCGAAACTTTTTGCACTGACGAGGTAGTACAGATAGCACACATTCTATAACAAATCGACGACAGTTATACAGGATGTCCCAGCAGGAATGGTCAGTATTCCAGGATATATCAGGAACTATAATTCGAAGCAAAAAAGTCTGGTAAACGTGGGGTCTAAATTGCGTACCTTAACAGCTATGAGCACTAGTTCATCTTCGGTATTGTGCTCATAGCGCTCGCTTAACGTATGCGTTTTAGAGACCATATTTACTAGAGTTCTTTGATTCGAATAATCGTTCCTGTCATATTCACAATTACAGTCCTGGGACACCCTGCATGTGTCTACAGCGCGTTGGTCGTGGTACCTTCATTCAGGCTGGAACGACATGCACCATTTTCGAATCGTGTGAAACGCTCCGCTTATCCAGCGACCTACGGTAAACCATGAAACGTCCCCTTAGAAAAATTAATGAATTACTGTGCTGATAAACCTCTTACATTATTTGATTTTAAAACAGCTGAGCAGAACTGAACATACTCACACATTTCTCTCTTTACCTGCTCTGACCAACACTAAACTGACACACAATATTTTTAGCGCAACGCAATCTGACTACAAAGGAATGGCCCTGACTAACATTAAGCTATACCTTTCACAAATCACTTACCTCACAAAAATCTTCGTTACTCGAACTACTGCAATACAGCGGGCGCCACTAATGACTGCTAAATAAAAGATTGAAACTACTGAAGGCACTAACTACTGATAGGCATAGTTAGCAAATGAAAGATTTTGATAGAGAACAAACAATGTATTTATCTTAATAGTGTTCAAAAGTCATAATATATATAGCAGTTCATGACATCCAGTCTTACAAATTTACTGTCTCTGATGGACACACGTCCAGATCATCCGCTCTCAAAACTCCGTCATCTCTCTCCCCACATCCACCACTGCTGGCGGCTCACCTCCAACTGCGCAACGCTATGCGCTGTTAACAGCCAACAGCCCAACACTACAATACCATATACTCCAACAATGCAAACCAACTACAGCCTTCACACAGCACAGTCAGTTATTTTCATATAGAGCGCTACGTGGCGTTACCAACATAAAAACCTAAACAGCCTACTTACAACCATATTAGAAGAGAATCCAGCTGCGCCGTATATTCTGTTCGAAATTAATTAGGTCCGGAGCAGTTCCTATGACCTTTCCTTTATCGAGCGAAATGGCCTGTTTCTAAACTTCTCGCTCACTTATTTCTCCATACATATATGTGTCATTTTCGCACCGTTTTCCATGGTCCATTTCCACAGTTTTTGTTATTCTATAATACTATGCTGTCTCACATCGCACTGTGTTTGTTACAAATCAGATATTGTAGATCGCCATACAAAATTCAGGCTGTGGAATGAGGGGAAAAAACTGCGAGGAGTACATGCCACTTTACTGCCTTTCTGTGCCCACCGACTTCGCGGTAGGAACGCCTTGCGCAGGTAGCGGTAAGCGGCGAGTAGTGACATGGTTAAGCTCAACGCCGCGACCTCCAGACCTGTCTGCGGGGAAAACTTGGCGCTCTAGGGTCCACGTGCGGCTAGCTGCAAAGTCGCCGCCTAATCAATAAGCAGACAGCTAGCCGGCCAGGCCTTGGGAGACCGCGCGCTACAAATCACACTGACGCCTAAGGCCCGACAGACTTTCGCCGACAAGCATCGACTACGCCTTTGCGCAGTCGTGACGGGCTTTCGTCGGCGGCGACTGGCTCGCCGGTAACCGCTTCCCGTGGAAGGAATCGTGAAGCAGCACAAAGAACCATCAACTGCATAGGTTAACAACTTGGCAATTTCAGTGTTTGCCGAGGCGCTGTTCCCAGACGGAATACTCACGGAATGGCGTGTGCTATTACAGCGGACAGACATCTTCACTTGTCCTACATTACGCTACTTTTCTTATAGATATTTGCAGCTCGCATTTCACTTTGAACGTCTGAGAACATCTTCTTCTCCTATTAAGTTCTTGCAGGTACACGTTGTCGCACGACGCACGTCTATTATAATTTCAAATTTTCGTATTGGAAAAGCTACTCCCACTGAAGAAGTGTTCCTCTTATGAATTAATAGTGATAAAAACAATGCCAGAGCGATGGGACACGTGGATGTAACCCCGTAACATCACGTTGCACGGTTGCTTTCTTTGCGTCACGAATTTGTTTGCCCAGTCATCTACCTTCCGCATGTGGAAGTGTCAACAGCTTTTTATTTATGTACTGAAGACTCAAATTGTTGCGCAACACTAACATAGCCTTAGCGCGTCAAATTTACCTATGTATTATGCAAGCACAGCTCGAACAAGTTTGCTCGCTTCCCGACAGGCAAGGTGCATGCATCTGTTCTAAACATTACGTAAAGGTACGTTAAATAATAATAATACCAGTTTGTCAGATTAGAGGCCGTTACATTGCTGCGACAATCTGATCGTCTTCCTTCCACTAAATCAATTTCTTAACGTGTTAAAAATCCAACGAAATCACTACGCCTCTTCCATCCATCGGATATTGTCATCGAAATCTAAAATTTGTAATAAAAGAAAAGAAACTTAGGGAGACCACCTAGGCGGAACAATTTGCACACAATAATGCCAACGCTTCTGTTGTCTGTACCCACCTTCAGAAACACAGCGCTCTGATATGCCGCATAGAATGATCTCAGTTTCTTCGAAGCAAAGAGTATGTTACTAATACAATAAAATAAACTGGAATAGCAATAGGTCTTATATTTAACCTACAATGTGTCAAACAAATACTGTGTCGTTTCAAAACACTACTCTTTTCGAGAAACAGCGGATTCTCTTAAACCATTACGTGATTACTACCTCAGAAAATTGGTGGTCTGTCTGCAGTGTTTCATAGCGTTGCATCGTCATTGCTTAAATTAATACAACTGGCTAATGTTTCAAATTATAGTCCGGTTGCTTGACTGGACACTGATGGAAATGCAATTACCTAGATATTAAGGCGAGGAGACTTTTAGGTAAATGCCTTCCTCGCTACACTCACAAAGGAGACCTACAGCGTTGGAGGAAAGAAAAAAAAACTCTTTAACGCCATAACGCGGTTATACGTCATTAACTATATTATTGACAGAGTCAGTTCCCACAGGCTAACGATAATGTTACAAGAATTTGCAGATGCTATTGTGCTTCATGTACAGAAAGAAAAGACCTCTCACGATAGCACTTCTACCCGAATGTGGTGATCTCAATCAGAAGAATATGAAGAAGATAGAACTCCCAAGAACTGTATTCATGCAGTCTGCTGTCAAAAGATATTGTACACTAATGTAATTATGAAATTATAAATGTAACAAATAAGTAGCTTTTTAACAGACAGACATAAGACATCTTACCAATAAATTAAGGTATTTATAGGTTTCTTACCGTTTTCTGAGACTGCAGTTAGTTCCAACTCCACAGAAAATTCTATCAGCAGCATGAAAGTTTGATTATGCAGACTGCCTTTCAGGAAATTAAGTACACGTGCAAATAAATCAGAGAAAAGATGGCAAGGACGCACATTTTATTTTTTCACTATAACAGATATGGGTGCAATGTATTTAAAAATATACAGACTCTAAAAGGAAATGGTTTGTTTCTCGCCAGTTACAAAACAAACCATGAACTTTCTGTAAGTTTTAATCTTCCGGTGAAGAAAAAGACTGGAAGTACCGCGATGGTACTCATTCTAAGTGAAATTACACAGTCTAAACGCAATGACATCACATATGATGTGATAAGAGAATTGGAATAAACATTTATAGTGCAAACGACGGATAACTTATCAGGCGGTCACCTACTTCTGCAACAATTTCCCCCTGACAGTAGATTTGAATATCGTATTCTGTATTAACTGTTAAATTTTTCTTTATATTTCTTTGTTTAGACATATAATTTTGTAATAGTCTTAAAAAGTATCAGGTCTGAATATGATAATATGCATCACAGATTCTAAATACTGTATAATTCACAGTAATTAACAATGTAATATTATTGTTGAATAAGTCGTTCTATCGAAATACGTATTATCTGACTTTGTTTACAGAAGATCCTAACTTCTAATACTTAAAATGCTTTTTTAGCTACAGGTTAAATAGACAAACTGGGATTTAAAAAAGGATTTGATTCAGTCACGATCACCAAATCGATAATGACATTATCTTAGTACATGGCAGCTATTACTTTTCTTTCAGCTTTGATTCTCTATTGTGTAAAATCCATACAGAAATTTTATGAGAGTCAGCTAATTACACAAATAGTGTGAAATATCGAGAACTACAAGGTAGAATTAGACAAAACTGATAGTTAGTGTGGTTAATGGCAACTAGCTCTACATGTAGAAAAATGTAAGCTAACGCAGATAAATTGGAAAAAAAACCAAACCAGTAATGTTCGAATACAGCATTATTAGTGTGTTTCTTGACACAGGCACTTCGATTACATAGGTGTAACGTTACAAAGAAATACGAAATGGAACGAGCGGATTGTAATAAGGAAGGCTAATGATCGACTTCAGATCATTGGGAAAATTTTAGGAAAGTGTCGTTCATCCGTGAAGGTGGTCAGATATAGGATAGTAGCACGACCCATTCTGGAGTACTGCTCGAGTGTTTTGTATCCGCACTAGGTCAGATTAATGGAAGACAACGCGACATTTCAGAGGCGGGTTGCTGGATTTGTTACCAGCAGGTTCGAACAACACGCATGTATTACAGAGATGCTTCGGTAACGCAAATGGGAATCCCTGGAGGGAAGGCGACGTTCGTTTCGAGGAACACTATTGAGGAAGTTTAGAGATCTTGTATTTGAAGCTGACCGCAAAATGATTGTTCTGCTGCTAATGTACAATTATCGTAAGGAAAACAAAGTTGAGAGGAGAGGAATTAGGGCTCAGACGGTGGTATATTGACGTTTTTTCCCTCGCTGTATTTGCTAGTGGAACAGGAAAGGTAGTGATTATTAGTCGTACAGAATACCCTGTACCACACATCATGTGGTGGCTTGCGGAATGTGTGTGTACGTGTACATGCAGACAAAACAAAACTTAAAACTTCCTGTGGAGGCCAACCACAGCTCAAAGACATTGTGAATAATAATAAAGAACACTCTAAACTCAATTACCATTCAAATTACCACAAAAATTATAGCAATTAAAAAAGTCAATAGTGATGTGTTGCTTTATTGGCAACTACCAGCTTCACGTCATTGTAGACACATCTTCAGGTTTATCTGCCAAGAATAGTATGAATTTTTTTTTTGAAATGGAATAAATACAGAGCCATAGTGTTGGCATTCAAAAAAATGACAAGTACCCACAATGGTTATACTTTTTATAATGTAGATGGACAATTACGGAGTCCCAGTATTCGGGAAGTTACACACAGTGAGAACCGCACTGGTGAGTTGTCATAATAAAATTAAGTACACCCAAAAGACACTCGTCAGAATGTACAAAGCATGACTGAAGAATGAGCCAGGCCTAGAAAAAAGCGGTGGGGAAAAAGAAATAATGAACGGGTCACTATTTTGAAGGGGGATAAAATGCCTAAAAATTATTAACGTCTAGGGAAAGTACCATAAGTACACAGGAGACATCACTCAAAAAATAATAATATTGTATGGACAGGAACGTCGAGAATGGAAAAAAAATGAAATATAGCTTACCGGATAATACCATGTATGATATATTACAGAATCCGGTAGACCGCCGTATTGCTGATGATGTAAGTTGGGTTGCCTAACTTAAAGTGCATGAAATATTTTCCGGGCTAGTTTTATTTTGTGCTGCATAGCAGTAAGAGGAATTACTTGAAATGCCCATGCACAGAATTCACTGTGAAAATGATCAAACAGGTGTCGACCATAAGAAAAGCAGCCAGCGCGCAGCCCCATTTCCGCGATGCACGAGAAGAAAGGTGCCGGAGTCCCGAAGCGGCGGACCGAATAAGTCGCACGGCGAGTTGGGCACAGAGCGGCGACAAAAGCGACGCGAAAAAGGGCGGCGGTGGGCCGCGTGACCGGCGCCGCCCTCAATGGACCATCTCATTACCCGCGCGGTGACAAGACTCGCCTTCGCGGAAGCCGCGCTATTTTTGCGGGGGAGGCCCGGTGCCAATGAACCGGCCGCGGCGACGGGACGGTCAATCTGTTTCGTCGCGTCAGCCGCAAATGAATTCCGACCCGGATGGGACCCAGATTCACTTAAGGCTTCCAGCAGGCCACTGACGCGGTGACAGCGGATTTCACGCGGGCGTGCCTTCAGCAGCGCTAGCCGGGCGACCGCCGAGGACAACACAGTGCACGGCTGTTACCGCCGACAGTGCTGTAAATACAACAGGTAATTGGCGCAGCATGAAGAGTCCTTTATGTGCTATCCCTAGTCTACCATTTCCCCACCTCTTTCGCCTTCGTGCTACCGCACTCAGCGAGCCGAGCCCTCTTCACTAGCCAGCTTCCTGACTTTCATCGCTTACTGTTGTCTACATCTATTAAACATTCTGGAACGTAATCACTGAAGTTGACAGTCACGTTGTGTCCATCTCCTGGCTACCAAGTCGACAGAAAGGGTCTTAAGGCAGAGGAAAGATACATGGCATACAGCTTACTGTACGCAGATGTTCACTTTATTCGTAATCTGTTTCGATATCCATCAACATAGCCATTGTATGCTGTTACGTTTCTATGCATTTGAAGTTACAAAGCGTGTCAGCTACTTTTCCGTTCAAGTTAAAACAGAGATTAAAAAAATAAATATGCCCCATATTCTTACAGCAGATAGTACTGGTCAGAGTTAGAAAAAAGGCCTGTTAATATACATAAGGAAACAAAATACCTTTTGATACACCGGTCATTTCGATTTTGTTGAGAAGAGCCAGTATTCAGTAGTGTAGGCTTCCATTCTGTTGAAATCTACTGCTCGTTAGTTACTGGTTGTATTTACATCTGTACTACAAACACTGAACGAATTGCAGGAGTCAGTCACAACTAGAAGAGTATCCTTTATCTGACATCATATATGCTCTGAAGATCCGGAGATCACTTCTTGCTTTTTATTTATGGACCGCTAAACCTCCCCACACAGAAATCGACCTGTCGTATCTCCTGAACTATATGGCTTACAATGATATAAATTTCCAGGTACATTCAGTGCTATATGTGAATACTGACTACAATACGTGTTACAAACAGAGTTAGAAGAAGAGAAGTAATAAATTAAAACGTCATGCCTAATGCTGCAGTTGTACTGCATGAACAGCGAAAACGTAGTAATTGCTAAAGTTTTTTCCTTTCATTACCGTATGGGGGAGGGTGGGTTGTCAGCAAGAGGAAGCTCCGGGAAGGTTTGAAATTGTGTATGTAAATTTTGTTGCAAGTCGCTAATCTCATTCTCAACGAGAATAGTGTGGGTAATTTGCGCGCCGTGCGTTACGCTGCCTCAAGATATATACACAGTTTTTAACTTTAACGCTTGACTTATTGTGTTAAACATTTATTGCAAGACTACATTTGTTAATGCTTAGGTTATAACAGCATTTTGAATTCGGCCTATAGCTATCTGAAATTTTGAAAATAAAATATTTGTTCCCTCTGGAATCCGTTAGATAGGCAACCTGCAACTGGTACTACGAACCGTTTTAGCCATTTAGTAATATAGATTAAGCAGGATTCAGACAGAGTGTGATAATAAATTATCATGATAACCACATCAGGGCGCAAGTAAATCCTCAGGCGGTCGTGGAAGCTAAGCATTAGTTTTGCATTAGTATCAATGTGGGTGCAGGAATTGTGGGTGCCAGACTTACCACAATGAGCAGCTCTTGTAGTGTCAACAGACAGAGTGGCTGTTTCAGGACAGACCAGCCAATATCTCAACAGGTATATCGTACCACGGCAAGAACGGTGACACAGGTTATAAATGGAGAACTTGGGAAAATTCCTCTTACAAAATTAATTCTTTAAAATTTATAGTGAACTTATGTAAACTTCCCTTAAATTTCGAGAAATGATTGTAAACAGTAAATTTCATTACATTTTTCGTGGACCATTTTCAGTGACATAAACTACATTTGCCGTTTTTCGACTTGTGTTACTTTCTTGCCAGGGTGCGATATGTTCATGGGTATTTCTTATAGCTTGAACAGTACTATCCCATGTAAGAATATAGGATACATCATTTGAAAACACCCGCTATTTCTTGTCTGAATGTGGACACATTTTGCTAGGAGGCTATACAAGAGTTAGAAAGGAGGAAAGTCAAATTTTTACGCTTTTTCAGCTTCAATGTTATCAGTGATGAAGCGCTAATTCAGGTGGAAAATTGTGAGGTGAAGAGATGTCTGTCATCTATCTAAAGAAAACTCCCAAACTTCGCCTTAAATCATTCAGAGAAGCCAAACATAGCGTATATCTGGCTAGACACGAATTGGGCGCCTCTCTTCTCAAACATGACTCCAACGTTAGCGACGCCCCTATTTCAGTCTGCTCAGTATTTCAGTGCAGAAAAAGTTATATGTACTGATAAAGAATGTAGCGTCCATAGGACATATCACGAAGTTATTAAGGTGCCTTAGCTCAATGGTGCCACTGTCCTGCAAGTGGTTCATTTACAAAAAATGTATCGTGATGGTAATGTCAGCGATGAGGATGAGATGTGGTATATAGTGTCTCTCGAACTAAGATGGTGGAGATTTCATCGTGCATCACATGGCTTCCATAGATTACAACATGACACCTACAAACAAGATAACTGTTACAATGGTTCAAATGGCTCTGAGCACTATGGGACTTAACTGCTGTGGTCATCAGTCACTCCGGCCGGCTCAAGATAACTGTATAACCGGTTTCTGCAGCGCTTTAAAAAAAATTTTTAAAAAGTGTTACAGGTAAACAAATTTATTGAGATGTGTAAATAGAGAGACACACACTTCAGATTCCTCTGCAGCTGTTTTCGCCTGACAAAGAACATAAGTAACCTACAACAGTGAAACGCATTTAGCGCTAGTGCTAAGAACGTGGTCGGGACTATCTCTCTACGTTGACTACTCTTCGATAAATTGCAGCTACATTCCCGAGACTAGACGCTGAGTAAGGATGAAATTTATTTGTAGGCGCGCGATGGTTCTAAGGGCAATACCTCACTGTCGCTTACAATGACACAGGCAATTTCCTCGTGAATTTCAGCAAAGAACAAACGCGAAAAACAACATAGAATCGCTATATAATACGTCATTTAACCACGGAAAAGGACTTCTACAGAAAGTTACTTTACTGTTCGATTCAAAACAAAAGAAGAATAATACGGGATATCTCACAATTTCTAAAGTAAGGCATCAGCAGAAACTCAATCAGCATCTTAGCAAATACATATATTTTTAATGAAATCAACAGAGGGAGGAATAAAATGGTTCGATTTTTTTGTGCATGACAGCCTTTAAACAGCGACTAATTAACAAGAGAGAATAAATAGTTCCTCATATTCATGACGATGAAACGTAGGGAAAGCACAACGGCTTGCTTACAGGAATCGGCGAGAACTATCCTAGCGCCAAACAAAAGATTTACAGAACGTCTGAGTGAAAATGACCAAATAATAATCGCATCATAGTAAGCTATCACAAGTACTAATCGCAATGCTAAGAAATTTTATCACTTCTTGTACAATTCTCTACTTTATTGAAACGCCCTGTGGGTAAATTTGAGTAGGGACGTCTTTGTCTTCCAGTACAATGGGTCAAGTAGAGCATTATTTTGTCGTACTGGATTAAGAAAAACCTCGGGTCCAGCCTATGGGCTCAATTAACAAACGCTGCTGTATCAAACTGATCAACCTGATCAGCACTTTACACCAACGTCCAAGACATTGCCATTTTTAGGCGTTTTGCTTAACGCGTTTCTGTGACAATGGAACGGTCATACTGCTCGTACATCGGCGCTCGCTTATCTTCGATAAGTGAAGGAAGCAATCTTACTGTTTAAAGTCTTGTAAATATGTAGATATCCGTGTTGCGTCTTCGATTCACTGACATTTGCTGTACGCTGTATCGGAAACTGCTAGGACGCACAGCAGAGCATAATTCGAGGGTTGGGATTGATGTATATGAGTAAGAGACGCGTTTGCTTCGAGACATTCGCTGACAACCAATGCGAGTCTCGTACAACTCGTCATTCGATCAGGCCGGATTTCCCTCTACAGCAATTATGCCGGTACGGCCGCTGGTAGCGCTAAGCATTAACATTAAATCTTCCAATCGTTCAGCCGTCGGACAGAGATTTCGCCACAGAATTTATTAGCAGGTCAGCGAGACGGTCACTACAAATTATTACGACAGCGGGCCCCATTTTTACAGCCCCACTCAATAAATTTACGAGTAGTTTTTCAATTATTTCTCGGCATAATAAACTAGTCTAGGAAGCTGATTTAATGAGTAATACTTGGTAATGGGATATTGCGTGTTTCGTAACGACTACTATTTCTTGCCATTTGAGTCGTGCTTCATTCGCAGTACACAGTAGTAAATACAATTAGCTTCTGGTCTGCAGTCACGAGACTGTAAGTCAAACGGCGATGAACAGAGCTCCCTAATGAATCTCTCATGTTTCATTACGGCACCATTCTGCCACGGCTAGAGGTTCCGGCTGCGGTCAGCTTGTACCCCATCGCCACCTCGCAACTGGAATAAAATGAAGCCCATGTCCAAAAATAACCATCATTCTACATCAGTCCTTGTAGTTGTCTAATCAGGAACTTAGAACGTAGTCGAAATGCGGAAGACAAACTGCTTTAGGAATGACTCAATAGTTATATTTAGTGAGTAATTGACACCGTTTAGTAACTGGCGACGTGAATAGCATCTTTACAACTGATGGAATATTAAACTAGCTCCTATATAAGCAACAGTATCTTACATGTAAGGAATATACGCTGTGCTTCATGTCTGCTTACGATGAAACCATTTCGTTATAGCATAAAGAAATAAAAAAACTGTACATACGTAGATCTCATGTCCAAGGAATTTTACAGAAGACCGCTAAAAATATATCTATTGCTATCATTTGAGGTAATGGGCACAGGAGGTTAAAAATAAACGGAGGCAGTTGTCCTGGGAATTTCAATACACGAAGGAAAAAAATTACAGTTGGAGTGGCAAAGCATGCATTAATTGTCCTGTTATACGACAAAAATAGCTGTCCGCCCACTCTTTCAAATGATCCGATAAACCTGTAAACAGGAAAATTATATCACTTAGTTATGTTGCGACCTTAAGCAAACTGAAGTTAATGCAAGGAAATGTGGGGACTAATACACAGTTATAGAGTGACCTAGACATCAACAGTTTCGTAGTACGAAGATGTCAGATAGGCAAACAGAATCACATTGATCATAAAGCACTTTAGACTCAAATCTTCGTAGAAACTTTTTCTCAGGACTGCGGCAAGAATTAGTCTAAGACATTATAGGTTACTAAGCCATACCATTCTTGTTTCAGATCCTCTTCAATAACAGCCATTTAGGTGCAAGAAAGCCAACAAAGTTACGTTAATATTAATACTTGTCGAAGTGCAGAATGAACATCCCAAACAGAAAAAAATGAGTGTTTATGGTCACATGAACGACCTTTTTTCTGTTGTGATTAGGCGGCATAATCACATTAACGGATGGGAAAAATATTCTCGTTCTAATTTTCTATCGACTAAATTTTTGAGATAACTGAAAGGCTCTACGATTTATGACTTTTTAAAGTCCTCGCAACGCCATTTCACTTAATAGTATAGATCCAACTCAAAACTTTGTATTGCTTCTATGACAATGTAAAGAAATATCTCGCTGAAAAAAAGGGAAAACAATGTTAATGATTTAATACGGCATCAGCCATGTTTCTCCATGCATAAAAAGACGCGTTTCAGGAATTTATTCTTATCCTCAAGCGATGTGGGAATTTATGGTTCAAATGGCTCTGAGCACTATGGGACTTAACAGCTGTGGTCATCAGTCCCCTAGAACTTAGAACTACTTAAACCTAACTAACCTAAGGACATCACACACATCCATGCCCGAGGCAGGATTCGAACCTGCGACCGTAGCAGTCGCGCGGTTCCGGACTGCGCGCCTAGAACCGCGAGACCACCGCGGCCGGCTGTGGGAATTTATGTACGTAATGGATGCGTGCGTATCGTCTCTCTTTCGCTGAAGTGATCTTTCGGTGGCCTTAAGGTACTGCACCTTCTTCGCTATGCAAAAATTCACACACATGAAATACATCATTCACACTGTTTGTTTATATCAAATCACAGCACTGTAAACAAACGGAATGAACGCTTTCTTGGTTGTATGTAACGTTCTGAGAAATAAAAGAAGTGCAGTACCCTAGGACCGTGAAAAGATGACTACAACAGAACAACATACACGCATGCGCCATATTCAATACCAATGTAAACTGCCATAGCATTTGAAAATGAGAAAAAAATCCTGAAGCTCGTTTTGATACACATGAAGAAACACAGCTGGTGCCGTATTATTGAAATCGTAGTTGACACAGACACTGACTTCCTAAAAATTTTAATTGTGATGGACGAAATTAAACAATATTGGAACTGTTTGATGGTGGACGACTCTCGAAAAACAATATAACGATAGCACGTACGTAAACTGTCTACTGACTTTCCTTATAATGCATATCTTGTTACAAATTTTGTGAAATGCAGTGTCTGCGACCACAGCAGGTTGAAGTCCCCCACTGACGAAGCTGCATTTGGGCGCCATCGCGAGGCACAAGCCTCTTCCACCTACAGAGCATTGTCAGCCGGTGGTCTGCGAGCTAATGCGGTACGTACGTACTTTCTGGTCAAACACTTGCACCAACTGAGGCGATACAGCAGTCGCAGCGAAGGCCGAACATCTGGACGGCGACCCAAGTTGACAGACAGCGCGGTCTGCAGGTGTACTTACCTGTAACAAACAGAAACAGAGACCGTCAAGCTCGTGTGCAGAACAATGGGCGCTCAGCCGCTTGCTGAAAGGGGGCGCAGGCGGAGCAAGTTGTCATTAGCAGCCAGCGGTAAAGAAATCAATTGCAGGGGCGGCGGTGGTCAGGAAAACACAGGCTGTGTGGCGAGCTCCCTCGTGGCGGTCTTTGTGTGTCCGCGGGCGGAGAGCCGCACAGTGTCTGACGTACTGGACTAGCCGCAGTCGCAAGCCCTCACTCACAGTGTCTGCCACAAAGGCTTGTCACTTTATTCAGATACAGTTACACTTCAGCAAATCTTTTAGCAGTCTACATTTTCGTAGAAAAACTCAACTATATCCAGTATCCTCTAACTAGTCTATCTTACTGTAAAATGTACCTTGTAGACTCGTTTAAACCTCATCTCATCCATGTTGGAACGGTATTTTCAAAGATTCTACGCTCGCGAATCAAAACAATATAAAAAACTTATGGTGTTGAAACATGCCATACTAGGCCAAACTGCACTTTTATTTATTACTGGTGACCACTTCCGCTTAAAACATCTTCGTACAGCTGAATACCCCTGACGAGGTTGCAGAGTTGATGAGCGGTACCAGATACTGTAGATTTATTTAATCTGGAAATACTAGGGCTGTTAGATCCCCGGTTACATCTAACCAGGCATTCTATATATTTTACATTACACTCGTCGCAACAAGCAAGTTATAAGTTACATTTAATATGGCATCAAGAAAAAGGCATTTCAGTTTATAAACCGAATATTCATATACTTTCTGCGGATAATGGCCACACCAATAAACGAAATACGCCTCTCAGAAAATCATCTTTCGTCCGGTTCTTGACTATTGCACGACAGCCTGGGACGCTTATCCATTTGGAATAATGTACTAGACAGACAAACTTAAAGAATCGACCTCCTACGTATAAAACAACTCGGTTTTTAAGAAACCATCTCAACGTTTATAACAGTTCCTTAACTACGTGTAGTAAAATGCCATAATTTTGAAAGTACAGACAGTGGCATATGAGGACACTGTCTGCCAAATGTTATGCGAATATTGCGAGTATTAAAACGCCATGCAGGACGCCGAAGTTTTACTCCATGAATAGTGAATATTGTAAGTAGTCTGTTTAGGTTTTTATGTTGGTAAAGCCACGTAGTGCTCTGTATGAAAATCGCTGACTGCGCTGTGTGCAGTCTGTGGCTGGTTGGACTCACTGTTGGAATATTTTCTTGTGTAGTGTTGGGCAGTTGGATGTGAACAGCGCGTAGCGTTGGGCAATTTAAAGTGAGCCGCCAGCAGTGGTGGATGTGGGGAGAGGGATGTCAGAGTTTTGAGAGCGGACGATATGGACGTATGTCCGTCAGAAAAAGGAAATTTGTAAGACTGGATGTCATGAACTGATATATATAGTATGACATTTGAACACTATTAAGGTAAATACATTGTTTGTTCTCTATAAAAATATTTCATTTGCTAGCTATGCTTATCAGTAATTCAAAAAATGGTTCAAATGGCTCTGAGCACTATGGGACTTAACATCTCCGGTCATCAGTCCCCTAGAACTTAGAACTACTTAAACCCAACTAACCTAAGGACATCACACACATCCATGCCCGAGGCAGGATTCGAACCTGCGACCGCAGCAGCAGCAGCGCGGTTCCGGACTGAAGCGCCTAGAACCGCTCGGCCACCAGCAGCCGGCGCCTATCAGTAGTTAGTGCCTTCAGTAGTTAGAATCTCTTATTTAGCTGGCAGTATTGGCGCTCGTTGTATTGCAGTAGTTCGAGGTTATTGTTAGTCAGCGCCATTCTTTTGCAGGGTTTACTGAAAGTCAGATTGCGTTGCGCTAAAAAATATTGTGTGTCTGTTTAGTGATGATCATAATAAGTAAAGAGAGAACTCCCTGAGTACGTTCAGTTTCGCTCAGCTGTCTGAAAATCACCAGCACAGTCATTCTTAATTTTTGAAGGGGAAGTTTCAATATGTAGTAAGCGATAACTACTTTCGTCTCATCACTTTGTGGAGGGTGTCAGAGAGAAAAAGTTTGCATAGGTTTGAAATTATATGTACAGTATATTGGAAGTCGCTAAGTGCCCTCATTCTCAAATATTGGGTGAAAATAGTCTGTGTAATTTGCACACTGCAAGCTACACTGGCTCTAATTTTAATACTTGAGTTACTGCATTAAACCTTTAACGTAAGATTATAGCTCTTAACCAGTAGATTAAGGTAGCATTTTATTTTTTTTTAATTCGTTCATTAATTACATGAAATACTGAAAATTAAATTTATATCAGCCCTGGAAGTTGTTAGATAGGCAATCTGCAATTACTACCAGCTAACTGTTTTAGCCATTTAGTGATAATATACACGGTGTCCCAGAAACGTTGCGACAGACTTCGAAGCACTGTAGACGGAGATCTGAGGAAGAAATTGAGGGTAAGGACACGTGTCCAGAAACGTCAGCCAAGAACGCTGCAGATCGTCGAAGTTATAAGCGCCGCCGCCTGCATCTAGGCCACCCCTCCGACAGCAAACGTGGCTTCTTTTGACAGTCCGTAGGCGGAACGTCTCGCAATGTTGTTAGTTACTCAGTGATCACGAGTTACTGCCACGATCGCCAGTCGAGAAGATGGAGCTATCTGGTGCGTGGGAAGGCCTAGTCTCCTATGGATGCGATACTCTTTTGCCTCGGTGGATGTCGGTCTCGAACATAGGTGTCCACCTGCTGTTTATTTTTTCGGACTGTGCGGCTGATACCGGCGAAAGTTCCAGTCCTCCCTTGGGCATGGGTGTGTGTGTTTGTCCTTAGGATAAATTAGGTTAAGTGGTGTGTAAGCTTAGGGACTGATGACCTTAGCAGTTAATTCCCTTAAGATTTCACACACATTTGAACATTTGTTTATTTTTCCCAGGAGCCCTCTAAAATCTCCAATGTTTTTCGGTATACGGGAAGCTTGTTGCAACATTGCAGGGACACATTTTGTATTACGGAATGCAGCTCATAGCCTCACTTTCACCATTCGATCTTGCGCTAAGCGAAGGATAATGATGATGACGATTGATTTGTGGGCTGCTCAATTGCGCGGTCATCAGCGCCCGTACAAATTCCCAATCTGTACACAGTCCAATCTATCCACTTTCACGAATGATGAAGGCAACACAAGCATCCAGTTCCGTGGCAGAGAAAATCGCCAGTCCAGCCGGGAATCGAACCCGGGACCCCGTGATCCAGAGGTAGCAACGCTAGACATTAGACCACGAGCTGCGGACTAAGCGAAGGAATACTGATTGGCGTTCTGTGTAGTGTGGAAACACCATCATCTGGCGGAGATGTCGTCTACGTTCCGTTGACGCCAAGTGTCAACCGACCTACGTACAGAGCGGTACCGACAAAAAAAATTTCCGCATACCATTCTCAAATTCAGTAGCAAGGGGAAGGGTGTTGGCGGTAGCAGGGCAGATGAATCTTCCACACACTGTATGGTGGCTTACGGAATATAGATTTAGAATTCGAGCAGATCTCAGCAGAGAAAAGTACTAGGAGCGACATGAAAGAACTTACAAGCTCACAGGTGTCGTGTGAAGTTTCACTTGCCCACGACAGCACAAAGCAAAACTGCATGCGGAGAAGCATTCTCTTACCTTTTATAAAAATTGAAGATGGGAGGGGGAGAAAGGAAAGGAAAGAAAACGGAAGGAACTAATGATATCAGCTGCATCGGGACTCAATGCGGAATCAGCGGTGGGGGGTGAAAATATATGCTGGACTGGGGATCGAACCTGGAATCTCCTGCATTTCTTTATTTTTTTTTTTTTTTTTTGTTGATCTCATTTTGTTCGTTATTGTCCATTGCATTTTTTCGGGGCGGGCACTCCACGACACCCGTTCTAGATCACCGTTACTCCATTCACTCAGTTTTCTTAATCAAGAAGACAGCTAACCCTCTGACCGAACACGCTGAGCTACCATGCCAGCTGCACAGTGTTTAGCACAAATGTGTGGACTATCTCGGCACGTTGCCGGCCAACTCAAATTCCTATCCAGTGCTACCTATCTGCAGTTCCCAACCATGTTCTCATGCTCTCTAATGTTAGATTTCCACTGAAGGTCGAATGTAAATGTGCGTCCGCGCTGAAGGTTGTTGATTCACTGCCATATCGAGATACCACACATTCATACAATCTCCTATCTGTTGAAGTGGTTAATTCAAACAGAGTGATTGTTGCATTTCGTACGTAAGCTTTCCAAGAGACGTCATAAGAAGGGTTGTAACGACTGCTAATGAAAGTGACTGCCGTAAACGAACGAAGTAATACCATCAACAGACTCGTACAGTTACAAAGAACAGGCGCCAGAAAGTACAAGTATTCACGCCGCGGCCCGCGCACTGCGCTTTTCTTTCACTGCAGTCGGCAATTTACTGTTAATTATGTTTATACGTGGCGGGGGGGAAAGAAATGGAGTTTTTATCATTTGTCGCAGCGCTCGGTTCGCGGGGCACAGTGGATGCCGTGCGTTAATTACGGAGGCTGTGCGCCTGGCGCGGCGCTGTCCGGCGACGATTTGCCGCCGAGAATAAACCCGGCGAGACATTTTAATTAGCGAGGTGTCTTGCCTGCACGTGAAGCCCTGTCGCCCACCTGTGAGTGAAATATGTTGGCCACCGCGCGTCCGCCGCTCGCCCTAGCCCGGGGCTGGCTGGGCGCGAAGCGTTGCCCGCCTCAGCGCCGTGCCCCGCCCGTATAATAATAAGGCTATGCAAATTACGCGCTGTTCTTGAGCGTCGCGGACAATGGCAAGGCAAACATGTTAGACTGTTTAATTGAGTTTCGCGGGCGCGCGCGCGGGGGGCGGCAGAAAAATTGTCAAAACCTGATGACACGCCTGGCTCCAGCGTGACGGCCGAGTATCGATTGCGTCGGCAGGAGACGCGTTACGTAAAAGACAGTACATCACCGTCTCGCCACGGACCCGGGCGCCGCGTAACGCGTGCGACTACCAAATACCTCCACCGTGTTTGCTTCCAGAGGGGGGGACTTCAACTTACACAGTCCGCAGCTCGTGGTCTCGCTATCGCGTTCTCGCTTCCCAAGCACGTCACCCCGGGTTCGATTCCCGGCGGGGTGAGGGATTTTCACCTGTCTCGAGATGACTGGGTGTTTTTGTTGTCCTCATCATTTCATCATCATTCATGAAAGTGGCGACATTGGACTGAGCACAGTTGAGCGTCCCAGAAACCAAACATCATCATCTACTGACACAGGGTAGGTGATTAACTATAACTGATAACTACTAACGCAGGTGAATCCTATATCCTAAGTATGAAATTACACTATATTATACAGCTCCCTGTGTACGGCGACACATGATACACGTCTAACGAACCTAGATCAGTAAAGTTATAGGAGAATGGCAGCTAGAATGTGGCACTTACACCAAAAAACCTTTTCCGGTAGTTTTGAAATAGTGTATAACTGTAGAAAACCTCTGCTTGAACATATCTTTTGGCGTATACGGCGAATACAAGATTTCTAGCCAAAACGACATACAGCTAGAAATGATCTTGCAAGATTTAATGTTCGAGCTGTTATGAAAAGTGGCAGGTTCTTGGGGCCATACAACAAAATGTAGCTTTTTACGTAAAAAGGTGTTTTAACAAATTAGTTTGTTTACGTAGGCTAACTGAGCCCCCCCCCCCCCTTGCCCCTATAGGTTTTATGCAACGCACAGTGCTTTCAAAAATGACGCGGGAGATTTTCATATTCTCTCGCTTGCTACATACAAACCATTAGTCATAGAAAATATACTGGGAGCTCTGACTAGGGACAAGGGAGAGATACGGAGAAGGGGTGAGGACTTATGGCAGGAATCTTGGGAAATGGATGAATCTGGCAGAAGAACCTTCAGACTCTTGCCAAATGTTAAAGAAAGGTTAGGCATGAGGTATTTCGAACCAACCCGGGGTCTAATTCATTTTCTCACTGGTCATGCGCCCTACCCGACATACTTATGTCGGTTTGGGAAAAGGGCTACACCTGAGAGAGACTGTGGCGCTTCGGAGGGTACTCCCGACCATGTGGTTTACGAGTGCCCTCTTTTCGATGATGTAGCAGTTACATTAAGACAACAACTACCAAACAACAAAACATACGACTTATTAAGACACGAAGAGACTTTTGAAACCTTGAACAACATGGCAAATGAGGTATCACGTAAAGTTCTGACTGCATACCTGAGGGACTTTCGCGATTAGAACCACCCACTAAACGTGTCCTAGCACCCTAATCCTGTACCGCCTGTGCGTGGACAGGTCGACTTGTTAGTCGGAATCCGCCACGTGCGGGGCTAGGGGGACTGGAGTACACCCATTCACGATTATGAAAGCACCGGATTTGGCGTAGGTTAGTTAGTAGTTAGTAGGATTAGAAGTAGATACTAAACTAGGAATCTGCAGTGACAAGTAGTTCTTGGCCTGCCCAGCGTCAGGGACACGCTCATCGGGATTAGCTCGATGAGCAAGGCCTTGAAGTAGGTTTATATCTATGCTGACACACCTGTAACGCTGCAGGCAGTTAGGAATACTAACAAGTAGGTACTAGTGTATAGTTTAACAAATCGTAATTTGCCTATTACCATGTGCTGTGTCGCACTGTCTATAGCTCACAAAATAACTCTAATAATTGTAATAACTGCAAATAACATATAATACTGTATGAACATTAGGACCCACTAATCACTAAGGTGGTGGGTTAATTTGTATAATAATTATTATTGTTATTGAAATAAAGATTTTTTAAAAAAAACTATTAGTGATACAGAAAAAAATGAGCAGGGTTTCTTTGTAGTAAATTTTATGTAGTTAAATTTTATAGTGGGACGTGCTTCCGCTGCAGGTCACAGTTTTGTACTTTTTTTCATAAATTGGAAAACTACAGCCTCTAGCAAAAAGTATCCCAGTACTAAATTTAACTACATTAAATTTCCTACGATAACGTTTCCCTTATTTTTTCTGTAGAACTAACAGTTTGTGCATAGCAAGTGACAGAATATGAAAACGTCACATCTGGTTTTTGAAGGTGTTGCACGTTGCATAAACCACGTAGACAGAAGCAGCTAAATCACCCTGTATAGAAACTGTTTTCAATGCCAAGGGTTTTCCTATACCGTATTAGACGTGGTAACGTGTTTTTAGTGTTACCATACTTTTGTCCAATACCTATACGTTTGTCGTTATTGCGTGGCTGAACGGTATCGATGGGCGAGCAATTACAGGTGGACAAGTACTCCGTCATTAAGACCATAGATGCAAATAACTGTAAAGTAATGAATTCATACCGACTTATGATATAAATAATTCCTCATACCTCCCCACATTCACTAAGTACTTGTCTCGTTTTAACGATTCGGTGCTTCAATCTGTAAAAATGGAACCCTTGAAGGGTCGCTTTGTTGGTCGGTTGTCTATCTGTCTGTCCGACTGTTAAAAAACCGTTTTCTCAGGAACGAGTAGACGCATCAAGTTCAAGTTCATGTCATTCAGTTCGGTCTACAGGCCCTTGATGATATTAAAAAAACTGAAGTTTCTAAGTTAATGCAATGAAAATATACCGCCTGTGGTGTCACCGCCAGACACCCCACTTGCTAGGTGGTAGCCTTTAAATCGGCCGCGGTCCGTTAGTATACGTCGGACCCGCGTGTCGCCACTATCAGTGATTGCAGACCGAGCGCCGCCACACGGCAGGTCTAGAGAGACTTCCTAGCACTCGCCCCAGTTGTACAACCGACTTTGCTAGCGATGGTTCACTGACAATTACGCTCTAATTTGCCGAGACGATAGTTAGCATAGCCTTCAGCTACGTCATTTGCTACGACCTAGCAAGGCGCCATTATCAGTTGCTATTGATATTGTGAAGAATGTACAGACAAGAGGAGGAGGAGGAGGAGATTAGTGTTTAACGTCCCGTCGACGACGGGGTCATTAGAGACGGAGCGCAAGCTCGGGTGAGGGAAGGATGGGGAAGGAAATCGGCCGTGCCTTTTCAAAGGAACCATCCCGGCATTTGCCTGAAGCGATTTAGGGAAATCACGGAAAACCTAAATCAGGATGGCCGGAGACGGGATTGAACCGTCGTCCTCCTGAATGCGAGTCCAGTGTGCTAACCACTGCGCCACCTCGCTCGGTACAGACAAGAGCTACGTTCAACATTGATGGATTAAAGTTAAGTATTCCACCAAGTACCACCTTTTTTCTGAAGTCTGAATTCCTTGTCCTGTTCCAGACCTCACGCCAGCCTGCGTGAGCTTAAACGCGTGCCTTTCGGCTTCCTCCAGACTCCGTGGGTTGGCTCCTGCCAATCCACAACACCGCCATTTACGTCACATGTTTTGATACTCTGAAAGCCATTCGTCAAAAGCTACAGGATACTTCCCGTTGGGTAAGAATCATGAATGTGGCAAGCGGTAAGATTTGACACTACAACCAAAGGAAAAAATCCAAACACTGTCAATTTTTAATTATATCACAATGAAAAAATGGCATTTGTCGTTAGACTGCTTGTCTGTATCTCTGTGTGTTATGACCCATTTCTCTCACTGAAAGGTTGACGTATCAAGTTGAAATTTATGTCACATACTGAGGTCTACAGTCCTTCGGTGACAAATGGTTCAAATGGCTCTGAGCACTATGGGACTCAACTGCTGAGGTCATTAGTCCCCTAGAACTTAGAACTAGTTAAACCTAACTAACCTGAGGACATCACAAACATCCATGCCCGAGGCAGGATTCGAACCTGCGACCGTAGCGGTCTTGCGGTTCCAGACTGCAGCGCCTTTAACCGCACGGCCACTTCGGCCGGCCTTCGGTGACAGAAGAATGTTAAGCTTCTAAGTCAATGCAATCAAAATATACGGTCATTTCTGTCAGATATTTTGTTACTTGCAAACTCACTCTTTAAAACCGTTAGGGAGCTTTCGCTTGAGGTTGAATAACGAAATCTGTCACGAAGAAAGATTTCACACTACAAGTTAAGGAAAAATCTGAAAATTGTTAATTTTTAATTACAACATATGACAAAACATTTCTTTTCATTTGTTATCCGACTTCAGACATGAAATTAAAACATTCTCAAAAGTCCTGGAATCCTTAGGATCTGTATCTTGCCAGTATTAATGTCGATAACAGGTTAAAATCGTCAATATCCTCGATTCCAGAAATGGACAAACTATATATATATATATATATATATATATATAAGTTTGTATGGAACCCTCAGCGCGTGGTTCCAACTCGCATCTGGCCAACTTTTTTTCTCTCATGCCACAACTACACAACGACTCCACACAAAGCTACAAACAATAACAACAAAGTGCCATCTGACGATGAGTAGCTAGGCGACTTGAAACCGGCCATGACGAAATAAAAACTGAACCATCACAAAAGGTGACTCGGTAGCAGTTATTTCTGAAAAGTGTGATTCTCGATTAAGAGTCCGTCTCCTCACAACAACAGATCCGAAACGCGAACCTGACAGCACATCGGACGATTACGGCGATAGCTGTCCAGCCTGCAAGCGGTCCATTAAAAGCGAAACTCGCGTCCTCACACCGCTGCAGATTAGTCCTCATTAGTCGGTGTGCGCGTTACGGATGGCGGCAGAGTCGCGCGAGTAGCTGGCATAATGGCGCGCGGCTGTTTGTTCGCCTCGGTAGCGTCGGCTGCGCAAACCTCTGCGCCGCAATTAACGGGCTCAAGTGGACAGCGCCCCGCAGCCGGGGTCTCGCGCCCGCCTGTTCACATACCGGGAGACGCTAAGCGGAATGCATGCACCGCGTCATGATCGCCCTCCTCGCCGGCTGTTAAGCAGCAGCAGTTAAGTACCAGTTGCTGCGGATGTACCGCATCAATACATCACAAGTTGTTTTGTGCGCTGAGCTAGCGGTCATCATCAGTCTTACTGCTTTTTTTATGCCGCACTCCCTATTTTCCTATCTTGCGTTAATCTTTTCAGTTCCTTCTAACAACCACGTAAACATCTTTTACTAACTGTCTTGGATATTCTAGTCTCTCACTATCCTCTCACTATCCTCTTTACACTGAGGTGACAAAAATCACGGGATACCTCCTAATATCGCGTCGGACCTCCTTTCGTCCGGTGTAATGCAGAAAAGCGACGTGGCATGGACTCACTAAGTCGTTGGAAGACCACTGTAGAAATACTGAGCCATGTTCCCTCTATAGCCATCCGCAATTGCGAAAGTGTAGCCGGTGAAAGATGTTGTGTACGTTCTCGATTTTGTCCCATAAATGTTCTATGGGGGCAACGGCCTTGCCCCAGTGGATACACCGGTTCCCGTGAGATCACCGAAGTTAAGCGCTGTTGGGAGTGTCCGGCATTTGGATGGGTGACCGTCCGGCCGCCATGCGCTGTTACCGTTTTACGGGGTGCACTCAGCCTCGTGATGACAACTGAGGAGCTACTCGACCGAACAGTAGCGGCTTCGGTCAAGAATACCATCATAACGACCGGGAGAGCGGTGTGCTGACCCCACGCCCCTCCTATCCGCATCCTCCACGGAGGATGACACGGCAGGCGGATGGTCCCGGTTGGCCACTCGTGGCATTAAGACGGAATGTGTGTGTGTTTAAATCTTCGATGGGATTCATGTCGAACGACCTGGATGGCCAAATCATTCGCTTGAACTGTCTAGAATTTTCTTCAAACCAACCGCGAACAATTGTGGCCTGAAGAGATGGTACAATGTCGTCCATAAAAATTCCATCGTTATTTCGCAGTATGAAGTCCATCAATGGCTGCAGTTGGTCTCCAAGTATCCGAACCTAACCACTTCCGGTCAATGATCGCTTCAATTGGACCAGAGAATCCAGTTCATCCCACTTACAAAGAGCCCATTATGGAGCCACCATCAGCTTGCACATTTAGTTGTTGACAACTTGGGTCCATGGCTTCGTGGCGTCTGAGCCACACTCGACCCCTGCCATCAGCTCTTACCAACTAAAACTGTGACTCATCTAACCAGGCCACGATTTTTCAGTCGTCTGCGGTCCAGCCGGTAAGGTCACGTGGCCAGGGGAGGCACTGCAGACGACGTCATGCTGTTAATAAAGACAGGCGTCGTTCGTCTGCTGCCATAGCCCATTAACGCCAAATTTCGTTGCACTGTCGTACCGGATACATTCGTCGTACGTCCCCCCTTGATTTCTGCTATTGTTCCACGCAGTGCTGCTTGTTTGTTAGCAATGACAACTTCATGAAAACGCTGATGCTATCGGTCGTTAAGTGAAGACCATCGGGTAGTGCGTTGTCAGTGGTGAGAGGTAGTGCCTGGAATTTGGTATTCTTGGCACGCTCTTGACAATATGGATCTCTAAATATTGACTTTCCTAACGATTTCCGGAATGTTCCATGCGTCTAGCTCCAACAACCATTCCGCGTTCAAAGTCTGTTAATTCTTGTCGTCCAGTGACAATCACGTCCGAAATGAATCACCTGAGTATAAATGACAGTTCCGCCCTTTTATATCTATATACTATCGCCATCTGTATCTGTGTATGTCGCTGCCGGCCGAGGTGGCCGAGCGGTTCTAGGCGCTACAGTCTGGAACCGCGCGAACGCTACGGTCGCAGGTTCGAATGCTGCCTCGGGCATGGCTCTGTGTGATGTCCATAGGTTAGTCAGGTTTAAGTGGTTCTAAGTTCTAGGGGACTGATGACCTCAGAAGTTAAGTCCCATAGTGCTCAGAGCCATTTGAACCATTTTTATTTATTTAATTTTTTTTATCGCTATCCCATGACTTCTGTCACGTCAATTTACTCTGCTCTACCTAAGATATTAAGTCCCATAGTGCTCAGAGCCGTTTGAACCATTTTTTTTTGCAGTGTGACAAAGGGCACGCGCATCTCTAGCCCGGCTTCCACTAACGTCACAGCAATGACATGGACGGATCGACTGGTGCCGTCAGAGGATCATTTGGAAGATGGAATTGCACGTTGTGGTCTTCAGCGCTGCAAGCAGATTCTGCCTGCAAGTAAGTGATGGTCGTTCGCGCGTATGACGCAGAAATGGTGAGCACTGTCTCGTAGAGTGCATTCGTTCGAGATACACTGCCTCCACCCTAGGTCTTGTGGTCTGGGGTGCGAAAAGCTACAGCTCTCGTTCAGCTTTGGTGTCTCTGGAGGGGATGCTAACCAGCGCTCAGTAAGTGCAAAATGTTGCCAGACCCATTCTTTTGCCGTTGTTGCAACAAGAAGGTGACGTCTTTTTCCAACAGGATAATGTTTGTCCACAGACTGCCCGTGGGCCTCAACGTTCTCTGCAAGACGTGCAGCAATTTCCATATCCAGTACGACCTCCATACTCGTCTTCAATCGATAACGAAAAGTGTGAGGTCATCCACGTGAGTGCTAAAAGGAACTCGTTAAACTTCGGTTACACGATAAGTCAGTCTAATCTAAAAGCCGTAAATTCAACTAAATACCTAGGTATTACAACAAGGAACAACTTAAATTGGAAGGAACACATAGAAATGTTGTGGGGAAGGCTAACCAAAGACTGCGTTTTATTGGCAGGACACGTAGAAAATGTAACAGACCTCCTAAGGAGACTGCCTACATTATGCTTGTCCGTCCTCTTTTAGAATACTGCAGCGCGGTGTGAGATCCTTAACAGATAAGACTGACGGCGTACATCGAGAAGTTCAAAGAAAGGGCGCACGTTTTGTATTATCGCGAAATATGGGAGAGAGTGTCACAGAAATGATGCAAGATTCGGGTTGGAAATCATTAAAATAAAGGCGTTTTTCGTTGCTACGGAATCTTCTCATGAAATTCCAATCACCAACTTTCTCCTCTGAATGCGAAAATATTTTGTTGACACCGACCTAGATAGGGAGAAACGATCACCACCATAAAATAAGGGAAATCAGAGGTCGTACGGAAAGATATAGGTGTTCATTCTTTCCGCACGCTACACGAGATTGGAATAATAGAGAACAGTGAAGGTGGTTCAATGAACCCTCTCCGAGGCACTTATATGTGATTTGCAAAGTATCCTTGTAGATCTAGTACGTGAGGGATACGATGGGAAGAGAGGTGACTGCTGCGAATCGTCAGCCAACTACTTTTACAGATGTACGTGAACAGGTCGAGCGGGAGTGGCATGATGTATCACAAGACAGTATTTGTCATTTGTGAGATCGTCTGGATACCAGAGTCAGCACCTGCATTGTGGGCTGTGGAGTCTACGCCGCGTACTAATGGGTGTTTGAGCATCGGTCGATACCTTGTACCTCAGAACAGCCTGTGCTAGTGACCTGTAAATGTAATCACTTCTTGCACTCCGTACCAGTGTTGCAACAACACATCTTAACCCTAGGACGCCTAAGGGGGGTTCGTTGAACCCACAATTTTTTTTATGTCCCCTACTTTTGCCCAAGTAACTTTCATACTACATATTCTCTTTGAGTTATTGTTTGTTGGCTATTTTATGAAACGTTAGTGTCAATATATTTTATAGAAAATTCCTACTTTGAAAGAAAAAATAAATAAACTTATTTATGGGTCCAACAACCCCCCCCCCCCCATTAGGCTCCCATGCTATAGAAAATTTCCCTTAGTAGGATTTCGTGTTTCTCATCTCTACAACAATGCAAGTTAATTTCTTGTTGGTTGGTATTCTTGATATTCACAAAAATCGGTTTACTTTCAGAGGAAGTGATTATTGATGTCAGTCAGCTGTTATTTATCTTGTAAACTTGCAATGAGTTAGTGCAGTTCCCAACAGGTAGGCCTCCAGTAACTTTGGTGTCCTACACAGCAAAAACGAAACCAAGTAAAAACTTACTGATGTTGTCAAAAATGCACCAAGATAAAGGTACTGTTGGAGGAGAGAAGAATAAAACTGAGATAAATGCATATTATAGTTCCACTACAGGTGGAATTGATACCATTGATCAAATGGCGCGTATGTACACCTGGAAGAGGGGAACAAAGAGATGGCCTCTATATGTATTTTACTCTCTCATCGACATTTGTGCAATCAATGCAACCACCATAGTCATCCAGCAACATCCAAGATGGAATGAAAAGAAACACAACAAACGGAAACTTTATCTTCTGCAAGCTGCGATGGGACTAGTGAAATTGCAGGTAGAAGAAAGAAGTGCCAATGCAAGAGGGTTATTTAACCAAACTGTTAAATCAATGGATACTATTCTACAAAAGAAAATCAAAGAAGTGACAACAGAAGTACGTCAGCCTCCTGCAGGGAAAGGTCGGTGCCATGTTTGTGTAAGAAAAGCTAAAACAAAGAAGCAGAAGTACAACAATCTAACTAAACCAAATCAGTATTGTGGACAGTGTCATAAACACGTGTGTAACACACATTCAGAAAAAATTGTCAAGTGTGTCTCTTGCCTTGAAGTTGAGGACTCAGAGTAGTCTATTGTATATGAACACATCTGTATTTTGTATTGTAATATGTCAATTTTTTATTCACTCAATCCAATATTTATAACAATTAACAACGTTTATAAACCGATGCCTTAGTTAAAATACGTAAACCATTTTGAAAGTTGTAATTTTTCGTCAGTAAACTTATTTAATACCTGTGGGATCGCCGAACCCCCCCCCCCTTAGGCATCCAAGTTAGAAAAAAAAGGCTTGGGCGTCCTAGCGTTAAGTGATTTGGAAACCCCTGAAAGGGTGTACTAACGCTTTCCAGGCAGTGTATGTTCTGCTGATGGGTTTCATATCTGTTTCCTCTAGGCCGAACACCATTCGACCCACTTCGAACGAAAAAGATTCGCGGCAGAAGCTTAAATCAAAATCGTCACAATGTAGCAGCTAAGTTGCACTTTTCGGCAGTAGTTTAAACAAGAGAGATGTACAGTAAACGTAGCAGTAGCGCGACGGCGGAGTACTTCTGAAATTTCAGCCGCGGTGCTACGCTAAGGCCTGGCGCGGCGCGCTGCAGAGTAAACAGCTAAATGAGAGCTTGCACCCGCCATTTAGCCGTCGGCCCATCACCAGTGCCGGCTTAATAAATTTAATATGGCGAGGATTTCGCCGCTGCAGCGGGCGTCGCTTTAAGCGATACACGCGGACGAGGGTCCTTCCCCTGGGCTCTGCCGTGGCGGCGGCGGCCCGCCAGGGTGGGTGCGGGCCTCGGCAGACGCAGATCGCGTGTCTCACGAGAGAGAAAAGCAAGCGCGGGCGTGCTCAATTTATGGCAGCATCCGGATCGTAACGCCGGCACTCTGTCGCGATGCGATGCTTTCCGTGGTTAGTGGCGCTTTGCGCGGCCCGCGCGTCCCTCATCGCGACGCCTTCGTACAAGTAATGGCCACCATCGGCTGCCGTAATATCACAACGAAATATGAGAAACGAAAAATCTCCGATTGCCTCGGCTCTCTCGGTAATCTAGCTCGTAGGGGAGTCCCACAGGGTTCAATTTTGGGTCGACTCTTAATCCTTATATATGTGAATGACATTTCACTTAACATTCAAAAAGCAAAATTGACACTTTTTGCAGAAGATATGTCTTATAATAAATGCCATTAGACAGAAAGCAACAGAAGAGTTGGTAAACGGTATTTTACAAAAAAATATTAAATGCTTCTTTGGAAATGAAATCCCCATATGTTGAAAAACCACATTACATTCAGTTTGTACAACACATAGTCATACGAACAATGGATGTAGCACACGAGCAAAAGTCAGTGAGTAGGGTAGAATCCTCTGAGTTTCAGGGTGTACATAGCAATGAAAACTCGAACTGGAAGAAGCACATTGCTGAGCTTCTCAAAGTTCAGCTATTTTTGCTCTTCGTCTAGTTGCTAACCTTGGAAACAAACGTATCAACTACCCAACGTAAACAAAAGTGACGTATTGCACATGAGTAGGCCCAAAGACCGGTCACAAAATGAATACACGATCTCCGAACAACCGCTGGAAGCAGTCGCTCGCACTTCGTGGTTGCTGGACACTTAGGTCCCACTAAAGAATAGACAGTTTTGAGCATTGGGATATGTGTCTCCCATATCTGTCTCTCTAGTGATACCATCTAGCGACAAGCTTTTGCAACTTGCGGAAGAAAGCTACAGACCATGGGCTGGAAACATAGAAGGCTGTGATCGATTAAGTGGGGGCGGCATGTCTATAGCTAACACATTACAGTTCTTCCACAAAAATCAAATCAAATGACCCTCATATCTGTCTCTCTAGTGATACCATCTAGCGACAAGCTTTTGCAACTTGCGGAAGAAAGCTACAGACCATGGGCTGGAAACATAGAAGGCTGTGATCGATTAAGTGGGGGCGGCATGTCTATAGCTAACACATTACAGTTCTTCCACAAAAATCAAATCAAATGACCCTCTTTTCCGTTGCAAGAACTTATGAGGTGAGTAACTGTGTTTCCTTATAATTATAGACATTGTTTTGAAGTATTATTGGCTCTGAACACTATGGGACTTACCTTCTGAGGTCATCAGTCCCCTAGAACTCACAACTACTTAAACCTAACTAACCTAAGGACATCACACACATCCATGCCCGAGGCAGGATTCGAACCTGCGACTGTAGCGGTCGCGCGGTTCCAGACTGAAGTGCCGGAACCGCTCGGCAACTCCGGCCGGCTTGAAGTATTATTACAGTATGCAATATTCAGCTGGTTTGTATACTATTTTACTTAATGGGACGTATATGTTGCAGCAAATTACGCAGTTAAAAAAATCGCATGTGATAAGTCAAACCCATCTTCAAATTTTATGTCGAAAATTTGTATGGATTACTTGCATTTCTCACTGTCAAGAGTAAATTAGTTTTGCTTCTGATTCATTATACTTTTTCCGTATTTACCATCTCGTGTAGCCACTTCACGAACAAAAATTTAACTCTGATAATCCTACGTTCAAATGTAACCATAGTCAGTTAGATTCATGTAACACTTACATCTCACTACAGTCTGCACACTTAATATTTTTGTTAGAGAAAGTGTAATATTGCTCAAAACAGAAGACAGTGGTCGACGTTTACTTTTCACATATGTGTAAATGAGTTTTAATCTAGAAAGAGTTAAATATCTGAGAATATAGGTACTGCGCGTTTTAAAGAGGAATTGTTGTGATCTGCCCACTCGTCTAATATCGAATGCCTAGGAAATCTGCTTTCTGAGATCGCTAGACAACAATTCAAGCAAATCGAACTAACAGATTTTTATTACAGTAAGATAAATGACAACAATTAACTTCGAGAAATGTACAACGGCATGCCGCAAGCAAAGGGCGACATGAAACATAAGGAATCTCTTCAGTATATACAATTTCTGATACACGTGAAATAGTACAAGTCCTAAGTCGTTGTTGTCGAACTCGCAGCCTGCGTAGACTTCAACTGCCGGCCGCTGTGGCCGAGCAGTTTCGGGCGCATCAATCCGGAACCGCGCTGCTGCTACGGTTGCAGGTTCGAATCCTGCCTCGGGCATGGCTGTGTATGATGTCCTTAGGCTAGTTAGGTTTAACTAGTTCTAAGTCTAGGGGACTTATGACCTCAGATGTTAAGCCCCATAGTGCTCAGAGCCATTTGAACCATTTTTTGTAGACTTCAACAGCCCTCTCTGCTGTAAGGTTCCTTGTCGACGGCCGGCCGCGGTGGTCTAGCGGTTCTAGGCGCTCAGTCCGGAGCCGCGCGACTGCTACGGTCGCAGGTTGGAATCCTGCCTCGGGCATGGATGTGTGTGATGTCCTTAGGTTAGTTAGGTTTAAGTAGTTCTAAGTTCTAGGGGACTGATGACCATAGATGTTAAGTCCCATAGTGCTCAGAGCCATTTGAACCATTTTTGAACCTTGTCGACGTGCTGGCGCTTCAAGTTACGCCGGAACATAAATAATTGGGAGATACAAGAATCCTCAAGCAGGTGGTCCACCCACGAGCTTATAAAATCCCCGTTCGTCTCATACTTTTGGTCTGTTCTATGGGACCCTTAGCAGATAAGACTGAGAGACGAAATAAGATCCAAGGACGAGCAGCGAGCTTCGTCAAAGGATCGTTTAGTTAGTGTCACGGAGATGCTAAACAACTCTAACGATAGACGCTGCAAGGGTAGCGTTGTGCAATGAGGTACGACTTGCTGTTAAAATGTCGAGAGAGTACGTTCCCGGGACAGTCAACTGATATACAGGGTGTCCCAGGAGGAGTGGCCAAACAATCGGGGATATGACAGGAACGCACACTTCAAGTACGTCGACATATATCCTATACCGAATCATTTCCGAGGCGGTTTACACATAACGTACTTTTGTTCTTGTGCTAGCGGTGCAAATTTAGTGTCTTACCCACACAGCCCCTTCCACGTCTTAATCTAGCTCAACCCCTATCTCGTTGTTTTCAACCTCTTTGCTCGAGATGTCTTTCTGTCATTAAACTAGCTCGCTGAATGCGTAGTTGTCCATCGTGCGTTGTGAGTGAAGTAGTGCGAGACGCTGAGAGCGTATCACAGTGAAGCATCGGTTAGCTGTGTTCGTTCACGCGCAAAGTTCAGCCGATACTCTGCAAAACGAATGTTGTAATGTTTACAAACTGTTGTACACGTGCTCATGTGTAAATCCGACAAAGTACTGAATAATACAGAAAATAAATAACGATGTATATTAAATGTGTTGTTTCCCGGAAACTGTTCGGAATAGGGCACATGTGCATATGAAGATGTTTGATTGAAATGGTGGTTCTTGTCAGAGCCCCGAATATTGCCCATTCCTCCAGCGGCACCCAGTATTAGTTCCTCACACACACATTTCTCAAAAAGACCGTGAAGACAAGATCAGAGTGGTTATGCTAGCACGGAGGCATACCAACAGTCGTTCTGCCCGCGTGACATTCGCGAGTGAGGACAGTGGTACAGAAATGCCCTCTGCCACATACCGAAAGTTGACTTTCTGAGTACAGGTGTTGATGCAGATGTAGGAGACCAAATACTTGTGGTCTGCTACGTTGTGGAATACTTGACTGACACCACCTCACACTGCCATTGCTACCTGTGGTTGTCAACCGTGGGGTGTTCGCCCACAAGTATCTTCCAAGGCCGACGCCCCCTCGCGAGAGCAACAGTAAGAACGGAAGGTCCTCCGCAGCCGCGCCTCAACTGTAGCGGAGCATGCGTACACGCACAATGCGAGTGAGCTGTAGCAGGGCGGACAACGCCCGCCATCCGTCTCCGCTGCGCGTGCCTGCGCCGGTCATTCCACTGAGGGATGGGCCCAATCTCTGAGTAACGCCGCCATTAGCCCGCAGCACGCAGGCGCCCGCAATTAGAGGGCACCGGCCCTTCTCAGGGCGCAGTGTCACCTGCTGCTGCACATTCTTGACCCTCAGCTGTCACTGCCAAACACTCGCAAACTTCTCACCACATCCCCTTTACATTCCCCACATTTATTTCTTCTCCACTCTCCTACGCAGCCGAAACCGCTATATTGAGGTGCCCGATGTTGTGGCGTAGCAAGACAGCCACGCCACGGAAGTAGCCGAAAGGCACGCGTTTAGTTCACGCAGGCAAGAGACAGGTCTGTAACAGGATACGTAATGAATGCTATAAAGAAAAGTACGTAGCTTCTGGAATACTTAACTTTAATCCATCCTTGGTACATCGCTATTGACGATATAAGTGAGACTCCATAGATACATGCAATGTTACTAATGGCGCCTTCCTAGGTCGTAGCCATTGACTTAGCTGAAGGCTATTCTAACTATCTGCTCGGCAAAGGAGCGAGGCTTCGTCAGTGTAGTCGCTAGCTACGTCGTCCGTACAACTGGGGCGAGTGCTAGTCCGTATCTCGAGACCTGCCTTGTGGTGGCGCTCGGTCTGCGATCACACAGTGGCGACACGCGGGTCCGACATGTACTAATGGACCGCGACCGATTTAAAACTACCACCTAGCAAGTGTGGTGTCTGGCGGTGACACCACACCCGATACCCATGTAACCTCTTGAATGTCATCATCATCAAACGAGTGTTCCACAGCTGTCGCCGATTCTCGCTTGCCAGCTTCCACCTCCTCCTATCTAGCTAGTCCACTTCTTGAAGTCATCTTGCAGTCATAGCATCTTCTAAGTAGTCTCCCGCAATTCCTTCTCTCCGAAGGAACCCATTTCCTTACTCTTATCGCTCATCATTTAGAGACGTTTCGTAAACGTCGTTTTGTGCATGAAAACTCGAGTTACCAGGTGACAGTGAAGTGAAAAATTTGCCCTAAACTAAACACATAAAAACAGTCCACTAAAGAAACATACCAAGGATGTACAACGCAACGAAAACAGGACATGCAATCAGGTCATAAAAATGGATCAAAGCAGGCCAAACTGAACAATCCCATCTTTAGATTTAATGTAGTTTCGGAAACAAACTTGTACCATTGAAGATGACACATACTTCACGAAATACATTTGGGTAAATAATTTTTAAGCAACACTTCCATTTCTGGATAACTACTGTACCATCTTCGCCTGTCATGGCTTGAACTGTAAAGTCTGATAATGTGGCTAACCTCATGCTACGACACTGAAGAGTTGTTAAACTCTAACCCAAGTGTGGTCATTCTGATGAGTTGTACTTACGGAGACATTTAAAAATGGGCACACAGTCAAAACTATAGAGTAATAGAAAATAAAAAAGGTTTTAATTCAACTAGTTAGAGTAAGTGGTGAAATGTTGTATTTCAGTAACCTACACTAGATTCTGTGATGCCTTCATCCCACACCAATTTCTCTGTCTGGCCAACAGTCGATTCACCGCTCACTGAAGTTCTGTCCAGCCATCCGGCACACGAAACTTCCATGAATGTGCCGCATACATCTAAATATACGCTCAACAAGCCACGTTACAGTGCTTCGTGCCAACATCAGCGATTTTCTGTCGTATTCTATTCGTGTATTGAGCGAGGGAAAAAGAGTTGCGATTCCTTCCAAAAACAACCACCTCTTTTTCCAATGTAAGCACCACAAGACACAATACTACACACAAAAAATAAATGAATAGCAAACTAGATACAGTCACAAGAAAAACAAAACGATAGAAAAACACACAGCGACAGTTGGAAACACTATATGAAGCAGAAACACAAAACCAACACACAGCAAAAGTGAAGGGGTCAACTGAAATGTATTCAAAATCACCGAAAATAAAATATCCTGGTGTACGCATGTCAACCAAGTAAAATCTCAGGACGACACATAAAACAACCAAATCGTAAGCAGAACCGACCCGCACTTTAAGCTTACGAGACTTGCGCTCCAAAAGTTGTTTCTCACCTAACAATAAGAGAACAACAACAAAAACCTGTAATATAGCAAAAGATCTGAAATCATTATATGACGTAATTATTATACATATAAACATGTATTACAGGGTATTGAATGTGCTTCGGAAATACACTCCTGGAAATTGAAATAAGAACACCGTGAATTCATTGTCCCAGGAAGGGGAAACTTTATTGACACATTCCTGGGGTCAGATACATCACATGATCACACTGACAGAACCACAGGCACATAGACACAGGCAACAGAGCATGCACAATGTCGGCACTAGTACAGTGTATATCCACCTTTCGCAGCAATGCAGGCTGCTATTCTCCCATGGAGACGATCGTAGAGATGCTGGATGTAGTCCTGTGGAACGGCTTGCCATGCCATTTCCCCCTGGCGCCTCAGTTGGACCAGCGTTCGTGCTGGACGTGCAGACCGCGTGAGACGACGCTTCATCCAGTCCCAAACATGCTCAATGGGGGACAGATCCGGAGATCTTGCTGGCCAGGGTAGTTGACTTACACCTTCTAGAGCACGTTGGGTGGCACGGGATACATGCGGACGTGCATTGTCCTGTTGGAACAGCAAGTTCCCTTGCCGGTCTAGGAATGGTAGAACGATGGGTTCGATGACGGTTTGGATGTACCGTGCACTATTCAGTGTCCCCTCGACGATCACCAGTGGTGTACGGCCAGCGTAGGAGATCGCTCCCCACACCATGATGCCGGGTGTTGGCCCTGTGTGCCTCGGTCGTATGCAGTCCTGATTGTGGCGCTCACCTGCACGGCGCCAAACACGCAAACGACCATCATTGGCACCAAGGCAGAAGCGACTCTCATCGCTGAAGACGACACGTCTCCATTCGTCCCTCCATTCACGCCTGTCGCGACACCACTGGAGGCGGGCTGCACGATGTTGGGGCGTGAGCGGAAGACGGCCTAACGGTGTGCGGGACCGTAGCCCAGCTTCATGGAGACGGTTGCGAATGGTCCTCGCCGATACCCCAAGAGCAACAGTGTCCCTAATTTGCTGGGAAGTGGCGGTGCGGTCCCCTACGGCACTGCGTAGGATCCTACGGTCTTGGCGTGCATCCGTGCGTCGCTGCGGTCCGGTCCCAGGTCGACGGGCACGTGCACCTTCCGCCGACCACTGGCGACAACATCGATGTACTGTGGAGACCTCACGCCCCACGTGTTGAGCAATTCGGCGGTACGTCCACCCGGCCTCCCGCATGCCCACTATACGCCCTCGCTCAAAGTCCGTCAACTGCACATACGGTTCACGTCCACGCTGTCGCGGCATGCTACCAGTGTTAAAGACTGCGATGGAGCTCCGTATGCCACGGCAAACTGGCTGACACTGACGGCAGCGGTGCACAAATGCTGCGCAGCTAGCGCCATTCGACGGCCAACACCGCGGTTCCTGGTGTGTCCGCTGTGCCGTGCGTGTGATCATTGCTTGTACAGCCCTCTCGCAGTGTCCGGAGCAAGTATGGTGGGTCTGCACACCGGGGTCAATGTGTTCTGTTTTCCATTTCCAGGAGTGTATAAAAAAGCCGAATGCGTATGTCACTTTCATTTAGTTGCACAGAAGGACTACATCCCCAAGATAAATTTCTGTTTACACACCTCTGCACGCACCGTCAGATTATTATTATCATGATCCTAAACAAGGTTTAGGATGTTGGCAACAGAACAGTCGTACAGTCATCCTGTAATACCGGTCTCTAATATTACCAAACAGGATTTCGCGACAGTTAAATCGCCTTTCATCCACAAATTCCCATTTAAGTTCCTTGAGCATCCGTGTTACACTTCCGTGTGGTTTAAACCCACCTGCTCAGATCATAATTACTTGAGCCATACAGGATGTCTCAGAAGGAAAGGTCAATATTCAGGCATATGTTGGAAAGGACCATTCGAGTCAAAAAGGTCTGCTAAAGATGGGGTCTAAATGCATAGCTTAAGAGGTTGAGCAATTCATTTTCGATTCTCTGAAACAAATCTCATCTGGTGCGACCTGTTTGCTTTCCATATTTTGGAAGGAAGTAGTATAGGCCAAAATACGAAAAAATTGTCAATTCAACATGGGCTCTAAAATGCTGACCTTACGAGAGCTCTGAGCAGTTGTTCAGTAGAAGAGATGTGTTTGTCAGTGACTCCTAAATTATCGATTCTCGAACCCGTGTTAACTTGACTTTTTTTTGTTTTGGTACATATTGCCTCCTCTCGGCATATGGAAAGCAAAGATCTTGCAGTAGAAAAGATTTGTTTCAGAGCATCGAAGATGAATAAGTACTCATAACTCTTAAGCTGCGCATTTTAAAGTCCATGTTTAGTAGACATTTTTTATTCGAGTGATCGTTTCTGTCATATCCCTAGGGAATTGACCGTTCCTCCTGGGACACCTTATATAGTCATACCTACTTGTTAAGGACTCCAAACGCTGGAAAAATACTCTGGAATTGGTAACATTTTCTTTACAGATGCACTGCATTTACCTGTAAGCCTTCCAACTGATCTAGGTCTTCAGTTTTCCTTCCTTAGTACGGAGTTTACGTGGTCGTCTCATTTCATATCGCCCCTACATACGTATACAGACGATGTGACGTGCTCTATATCGTCACCGATCATCTTTTAATCTGATACCATTGGGTTCTTTCCCTTTGTTACTGGACGAAATGATGATATCAGCGAGCTGAGTGCAAAACCACTTCATGCAGGGTGGTATGAGAGGCGACCAGCCACGTGATTATCGTCCGAATATGAGGAATCGTCAGGACAGCTGGGTTGGAGGAAGACGTGTTTAGCACATCGCTCAGTGCATCTCTGAGCCGCCATCTGGGAAACGAAACTTCCACGGACGTGCTGAAGATGCAAGCGGCGTTCTCCAGTGGCGGACAGGTAAGCCAGCGCTCAGCCACAGGGGTAGACCAAGATGGGCAAGCGGCGCTACTCCACAGCAACAGTAAGCACAGCGCTAACTAAAAGATAACACTGGCTTGACAGAGTTACGCAAACAGTTTCTAGCAGAGCTTCGACGCTCTCTGCGCGCACATCACAGTATCAAGGTGGCAGAACAAGGCACCTGCTGACACGATAGGCGACTCGCGTGCCTTTCTCGGAGATGGCATCTCGGTACGCATCCGCTGGCGCGTCGGCCATGGTGGCGCGATTCAATCTGGCCGGAGACAGCCCCTCGGGTCACGCAGGCTGCGGGTAATGGGCTGAGCGACCTTTCGCTGCGAGAATATTAACCTGGGCTCCCCGGCAGGTCACTACTGATTGTTACCGCGGGACAGGTACGCGTGTTCTCGTGCGCCGCCTGCCGGGGCATTATGACTCACACGGATTGCGTAAGGTGGCTTCAGTCCCACGTATTGCATCGCCATATTACATCCTGTGGTAACGTTTTCATTTCCAAAATTGCAGGTGCTCACACAATGAAGTCTTCAGCAACCGACGATAGAGATTCGAGTAATTCCGTTGCGTTCGAATCGTAGCACGACTAAGTATTCGGTGTGCCGTTGCTTCCTCATCCAAGCACTGGAAATAATGTTGTTTTGAGTAGACAGGAGAGTTGGGAAAGCGGGGAAGGGGGAGTGGGACGAATATAGGAGTTTCGCGGAGTGGACGCACGGTTTGAGACGCCATGTCACGGATTGCGCGGCCCTTCCTGCCGGAGGTTAGAGCCCTCCCTCGGGAATGGGTGTGTATGTTGTCCTTAGGGTTATTCAGTTTAAGTAGTGTGTAAGTCTAGGGACCGATGACCTCAGCAGTCTGGTCCCTTTGTAATTCACACACATTTGAACATTTTTCTAACAGAGGAGGAGGGAGAGATGGTGAGGCCTCTAGAGCATGGTCATCATGGAAATCGATATTCACACCTCGTAGTTCGAACGACGTCTCTCCTCGCCTCTTTTCTCGAATTTTTGCAGTTCGGCGTTTTACAAGGATAGAACAATATTTCCCAGTCATTGTTTTACCTTTCTGAAGACAATCAATTCACACAATTCTTTTCGCACCGCGGAATAGCAATACCATGCGCTTCCCCGTTAAGGATATTTGTTTTCCTTGGAGCTGAAGAACAGGCTCCTGCCAGCTGTTTCGATTGGTCATAGTGGCGTGCAGTGGCGAATCCAAATATCACTCATTTTCACATAAATAGGCAGAATCTCACTTTTGTTTTTACGAGAACGCACCAAACACTGTCTGAAATCTGTCGTGTGAGTTCGTTACTCATCCGTCGTAAGCAGGTGCGACACCCATTTTGCGCGAAGATTCCTGATGTGCAATTCTTCATGTAAAATCTAGCAGACATGTTCCTATGAAATCCCTATATTCTGGGAAATTCCACTCACCTTCGTATGCCGATCTTCCAAGACAATATCGTCCACTTTTTCGACGATGTCTGGTGTCGTTGCAGTTTTGGGAAGTCATTTACGTCGCTCATCTATGACGCTTTCACAATCACGTTTCAGTTCGGCGGTTCATTTCCTCACAGTGGAAGCTGAAGAGTCACCAAACATGTTAATGAATCTGAAATGTATTTCAGTTGGCGCAATCGCTTCTTTTACAAAGAAAAAAAAACGTTATACCTCTCCTCGATTCTCCTTTTCTCCCTTTTCGAGGGTTCCACCACAGCCCAACTACTGGAGAGATGATTCGGAATTTCAAATGGAGTCTGTTGAAAGTTGTATCACAGTCTACGACAAACAGTCGCGAAACTTTATAGGGCAAAAAAAAAGCAGCCTTTTGCAGCTGCGTCGATGCTAGTATTCCAAGCGGCTGGTCTGTAGTAAAAGTAGAGAGGTATGATATAAAAACCGTAAAATGGTTCAAATGGCTCTGAGCAATATGGGACTTAACTTCTAAGGTCATCAGTCCCCTAGAACTTAGAACTACTTAAACCTAACTACCTAAGGACATCACACACATCCATGCCCGAGGCAGGATTCGAACCTGTGACCGTAGCGGTCGCGCGGTTCTAGACTGTAGCGCCTAGAACCGCTCGGCCACCCCGACCGGCTCTAAACAGTAAATTTGCAGTATTTAATGGTGTTACTCCATTATTTCCCAGTTACAAACAGGCCAGTAATTTTTCCATTACGATTAAGCCAATATAACTAAACTAATATGCTGCCTCCTTGCTACTGTCAACGTACAGCAATAAAATTTAAATTCAATATTTACATACGGTTCGCAGTAGCTGAGTCGTGCTTGTATCATCAAAAATCATTTGACGAGAAATGAACTGTAATCTGATGGAACAGATCATGAGTACATCAACGCTCTCGGATCGTACTTTCTGATGCTTTGCGCCAGTTATAATTGGTTAGGCGAGTACTGCACCACAAAACGTTTTAACACTGTCCTTAAATTATTAACAAGTATCTCTTCGTTTGTATGCAGATACTGAAATGCATTTCAAAACGTTTTCCTGCTTTCCTGACAACGGCCTTACAGCAATGGTAACACCGATTCTCGTCAGGTCACGGTAGTTAACGCAATCGGGCTTTGCTTGAGTTGGTGACCATCGGGGTCTTCCAAGCATGCTGGCAAGCGGGGTGCATTCAGCCTTTGTGAGGCCAATTGAGGAGCTGCTTGGTTGAGAAGTAGCCTCTCCGGTCACGAAAACGGACAACGTCCGAGAGAGTGGTGTACTGACTACATGCCCCTCCATATCGGCATGCAGTGACGCCTATCGGCTGAGGATGACACAGCGATTTGTCGATACCGTTGGGTTTTTCGAGGCCTATTAAATGGCTCTGAGCACTATGGGACTTAACATCTATGGTCATCAGTCCCCTAGAACTTAGAACTACTTAAACCTAACTAACCTAAGGACAGCACACAACACCCAGCCATCACGAGGCAGGGAAAATCCCTGACCCCGCCGGGAATCGAACCCGGGAACCCGGGCGTGGGAAGCGAGAACGCTACCGCACGACCAGAGGCCTATTAGGACTGAGGTTTATTTTCTTTCATTTCATGAACTTTATTACGAGCTGCTATTTTTAACAATTTCTTGCCAGTTTATGCAAGACCACAGTAATTACTTGTTTATTTGCTCTCATGACACGTTCGGACTGTAGTGTCCTATCTACTTGTCGAATATGTGATGCCTAGGAAACCTGCTTTCTCGGATCGCTACACAACAGTTCAAGCAAACTGTAATAATGAATTTTTATTACAGTAAGATAAGTGACAATGCTTAACTTTGAGAATTTACAATGATGTGTAGCAAGCAATGGCCGACAGACAAAATAAGAATTCTCATCAGTATGGGCAATGTCTAATACAAGTGAAATTATACAGTTCCTAAGTCGCTGCCGTAGAGCTCGTTGAATGGTTAGACTTCAATTGGCAGTCCTCAAGTGAGCTGCGACCAGGCACTATGTTCTCTTCGACTAGGGGCCGCAGCTGTCTCGGTGTCGTCCTAGAGAGGCGTCGGTTAGCGTTCTATTGGCTGACATCTTGTTCACAGCCCTCTCCGGTTTAACGTTCCTGACTTGACTTTACGCCGGAACACAGACATTTACACAGTAGCAGAATCATGACAAGATGGTTAACATTTTGCCATCCTCATTACGAGCAGAAGTTCTGAGCACACTATGAGTGAATGTTAATGTTAAACACTATCTCGCATGCGTGAAACGTGCAGCTAACCATACTTAAATGAGCATTTCGTATCCATAACGTGACTTCATAATTTGCTTAGCATCTTTTAGAATTCAAAAAAGTTATATTTATGGATTATTTTTCTGATTTCTGCTACTGTTAATAGCGGCACATTTCAAAGTGCTTGTCCACTTCGTATCGTTCGTCAATGCGTATCTACATCTACATCTACATACATACTCCGCAAGCCACCTGACGGCGTGTGGCGGAGGGTACTTTGAGTACCTCTATCGGCTCTCCCTTCTATTCTAGTATCGTATTGTTCGTGGAAAGAAAGATTGTCGGTATGCCTCCGTGTGGGCTCTAATCTCTGCGATTTTATCCTCATGGCCTCTGCGCGAGCTATACGTAGGAGGGAGCAATATACTGCTTGACTCCTCGGTGAAGGTATGTTCTCGAAACTTCAACAAAAGCCCGAACCGAGCCACTGAGCGTCTCTCCTGCAGAGTCTTCCACTGGAGTTTATCTATCATCTCCGTAACGCTTTCGCGATTGCTAAATGATCCTGTAACGAAGCGCGCTGCTCTCCGTTGGATCTTCTCTATCTCTTCTGTCAACCCTATCTGGTACGGATCCCACACTGGTGAGCAATATTCAAGCAGTGGGCGGACAAGTGTGCTGTAACCTACTTCCTTTGTTTTCGGATTGCATTTCCTTACGATTCTTCCAATGAATCTCAGTCTGGCATCTGTTTTACCGACGATCAACTTTATATGATCATTCCATTTTAAATCACTCCTAATGCCTACTCCCAGATAATTTATGGAATTTACTGCTTCCAGTTGCTGACCTGTTATACTGTAGCTAAATGATAAAGGATCTTTCTTTCTATGTATTCGCAGCACATTACACTTGTCTACATTGAGATTCAATTGCCATTCCCTGCACCATGCGTCAATTCGTTGCAGATCCTCCTGCATTTCAGTACAATTTTCCATTGTTGCAACCTCTCGATATACCACAGCATCATCCCCAAAAAAGCCTCAGTGAACTTCTGATGTTATCCACAAGGTCATTTATGTATATTGTAGATAGTAACGGTCCAACGACACTTCCCTGCGGTACAACTGAAATCACTCTTACTTCGGAAGACTCCTCTCCATTGAGAATGACATGCTGCATTCTGTTATTTAGGAACTCTTCAATGCCATCACACAACTGGTCTGATAGTCCATATGCTATTACTTTATTCGTTTTCTACAGACGCTCAGCAGCACTGCATTAGCTGTAGAAAAACTGCGCAAGTTTCGCAAGTCATTGTCTTAGACGCCGGTTGCGCCAAGCTCTAGCGAGGGGGAAGAGAGTCATGCATTTAGTGCTGCGATCTATGGGCGAGGTCGAGAACTTTTCAGACCGCACTCGTCGTGTTGTATCGTCTTTATTTCCTACCTGGTGAGCATCACTACCATCTAAGAGAGTTGTTGGTTGGGGTTGTTTGGGGGAAGAGACCAAACAGCGAGGTTCAAATGGTTCAAATGGCTCTGAGCACTATGGGACTTAACAACTTAGGTCATCAGTCCCCTAGAACTTAGAACTACTTAAACCTAACTAACCTAAGGACATCACACACATCCATGCCCGAGGCAGAATTCGAACTTGCGACCGTAGCAGTCCCGCGGTCCCGGACTGCAGCGCCTAGAACCGCACGGCCACCGCGGCCGGCAACAGCGAGGTCATCGGTCTCATCGGATGACAGGAAAGGAACCATCCCAGTATTCGCCTGGAGCGATTTAGGGAAATCACGGAAAACCTAAATTAGGAAGGCCAGACACGGGATTGAACCGTCGTCCTCCCGAATGCGAGTCCAGTGTGCTAACCACCGCGCCACCTCGCTCGGTCATCTAAGAGAGGGGGGCAGGGAGGGAGGAAGAGACAGGATAAAAAGTGTAATAATGAGGAGTGGGAGGGTTAAAATGAAAATATAAAACGTAGTTGTTTGGGACAAAAGTAAAGTGGTGATAAGTGCGACCGGCGAGCGAGTAAAACACGGTTGGACGGCGCCGTAGTTGGCGCGGCTCGCGGACCGCGGGCCGTAGCTCAGGGAGCGAACTGGGGGCGGCCTGTGTATCTGGAATAAATGCCAATTGGCGTCGCGGCCGGCGCGTCCGTCACGCCTGACGGTTATGGCCGGCGGCGTCCGCGCGGCGACTGATGTACGGTGGCGGCGTCTGGTCAGGCCGACCAGCGCCGCTGGCGGCGGCGGAGGCGGCGGCGCGGCCCGGCGGCGCGACCGCCCCACACCCCTTCGACGAAATGATTTATTAATGGCAAGATTGATTGACTGCGGGAGGCGCCGTCGGTCGCGATTTTGATTGATAAGCGGCAACACGTCACTCCGGCGCAAGACGCTTCCGCCCCGCCTGTAGCGGTCCGTCATTTACGCTGTCTTTCCAGCCGCCACGCACGACACCCGGCTTCGCAAACTTCCAGGCGTCGGCTGAGTTAGGCTGAAACACTGCCTTTGACCCTCCCACTTCCCACTACACCGTGGCGTTTGGATTTTAGCCAACTATCTCCGACTAAAAAAACTATAAAATATTTTATTTCGATTTCTTAGAGCAATATTTTGCGCGGCACAGCGTGAACAAAATACAACTGGCATGGAAAAACTATTAATATTAAAATAAGAGTAATGAGGAAGATATGGGGACAAGATTTAGATAATGGAGAATCGAGGAGGAGGAAAAACGAGGAAATCTACCTTTTGATGCGACAACCAACTATCCTACAGAAGGTAAACAGCAAAAGAATACAATGGGTGGGCCATGTAGCCTGCATGCCAGATGGAAGACCGGCCTTCGCGTGGCACTAACGGAGAACACTGGACTCGCATTCGGGAGGACGATGGTTCAATCCCGCGTCAGGCCATCCTGATTTAGGTTTTCCGTGATTTCCCTACATCGCTCCAGGCAAATGCCGTGATGGTTCCTTTGAAAGGGCACGGCCGACTTCCTTCCCCGTCCTTCCCTGATCCGATGAGACCGATGACTCGCTGTCTGGTCTACTTCCCCAAACAACCCAACTAGCGGAGAAACCAAACACTGCCGGCATGGATGTGTGTGATTTCCTTAGGTTAGTTAGGTTTAATTACTTCTGAGCTCTAGGTGGCTGATGACCTCGGACGATAAGTCGCATACTGCTCAGAGCCAAACCAAACACTAAACGCCCCACTGGACGACCAAGACAGCGCTGGATGGACGACCTGGCGAAGGACCTAGCAGCCCTGGGAACTGAAGACACCTGGTCGAACTGGGCACAGAACAGGAAGGAATGGAGGCAGTTTGTGCAAGCAGCGCGTGGTCTGCAGAGCCTGTGATCGCTGAATATCTATGGAAAAATATTTCACGCACTTTAAGGTAGGCAACCCAACTTACATCATGCACTCCGGGTGTAGATGATATAAGCTGTGTTGCCTACCTGCATGAAATATTTTTCTTAATTTTGCCTACACTGTGTTTGGTCAGTATCAAAGCTAGTGCGCATGCGGACACTTCACACAAACATGACAAATTAGTGCGTGATTGAACGTTCTGTTAACCAGAATTGACGTTGTGCACAAGAGGACGAGGGGTAGGACAGATATTAGTATGGTCACATCATTAGATACGCAACAAATGTAGCTAGAAGTCGTAGTCTCCGCTCTGTGAGCAACTACACTGCACTCTTGTTGTGTTCAAAGGAGGTAAGCACCGCGGAGTGGCCGCACGGTTTGAGGCGCTATGCCACGGTCTGCGCGGCCCCTCCCGCTGGAGGTTCGAGACCTTCCTCGGGCATGGGTGTGTGTGTGTTGCTCTTAGCATAAGACAGTTAAAGTTAGTTTAAGTAGTGCGTAAGTCTAGGGACCGATGACGTCAGCAGTTTGGTCCCTTAGAAATTCACGCACATTTTTCAACGGAGGTAATCTTAAGTTGCTGTAATGAAGATTTTATAATGTGGCGGAATGGAGAGCAGCAGAAATACAGAAGGCAGCGCCCCACACCAGTGAGTTCGCAGGCAGAGGTTCGGACTTTCCGGACGCCACGTGTGTGCGCGGGCGGCGGCTGAGTGAAGGGGTCACCGCTCCGCACCGGCCACCGGGCCTATAAAACGTGACGTGGCGCGGCGCGCTGCGCTGAGCCACACCTTCCCTCCTCCTCCTCCAGCCCGCAACTCCGGGCCTGTCATCCTCCAGGCGCGAATTCTGACGTAAATTCCGACGACTTTACGCTCACTCGCAGTCCTCTTAAGATCGCCGTCCGCGCGCGTTAAGAAGCACTTCGTTCGTTGTTCGGAGACTTAAACCGCGCCCGGTTCCAGCCCACCGCTGAGAAACCTCAGATGGCCCGTCGTTCGGCGAGTAACTCGTTCTACGTTTCTTTCACACGTACAATGGCCAAGAAGAGGCAGGTTTCAGGACTTCGGAGCATCTGTACCGACAATGATGCAAGTCTGACGTCTTTGGCAGTTCTTCGGTTGCATCGTACAGCTTTTTGCCAAGAAGGAAAAAGGAAACAAGACTGAAGATTATCGTCCGGTCACTGCAGACGGAGCAAAAGTTGAAATCCGAATTCATGGGGGAAATGCATCATAAGACAAAAAAAGGTGCACTACAAACGAATTACTCGAATGGGACGGAAATGGATAGGTATGATCTACATCTGAAACAAACAAATGATTACAAATGGTTCAAATGGCTCTGAGCGCTATGGGACTTATCATCTGAGGTCATCAGTCCCCTAGAACTTAGAACTACTTAAACCTAACTAACCTAAGGACATCACACACATCCATGCCCGAGGCAGGATTCGAACCTGCGATCGTAGCGGTTGCGCGCTTCCAGACTGAAGCGCCCAAGACCGCTCGGCCACACAGGCCGGCAAATGATGACAATTTCAGAAAAACTAGATGATTTATTCAGGAGAGAGAGCTTCACAAACTGAGTAACTCAAGAACACGTTGTTGCACCAGAGGGATATCGTGTTAAAATCTGTCTAATTGGCGCGTTAGATTGTTAACGCGGTGTAGCCGCCGCGCGGCGCGGCCTGAGGTGTCTTATCACGGTCCACCTCCTCTAAGAGGGTTCATCGTTCACAATCATCAAAAGGTGATTAGCCGTTATGGAGGGGCAAAATTAGCTTTAACGTGTCCACTTGAACTGCAGTGATACGATAGATTCACCACTCGATTGTCAAATACCGAATATACTTCTGATTAACCTGCATGTCCAAGAGAGATAGCTGGCCGGTGTGGCCGAGCGGTTCTAGGAGCTTCACTCTGGAACCGTGCGACCGCTACGGTAGCAGGTTCAAATCCTGCCTCGGGCATGGATGTGCGTGATGTCCTTAGGTTAGTTAGGTTTAAGTAGTTCTAAGTTCTAGGGGACTGATGACCTCAGATGTTAAGTCCCATAGTGCTCAGAGCCATTTGAACCAAGAGAGATAATAACTACAAACAATTTCACACGAAGTTAGTGCCCCATTTGATAAGTCTGTAAATGGTTGCGTGAGCAGTAAAAGGACCCCAGCCGAAATATGTGGGCGGAATGGGAAAAAGCTCTAATAACTGGTACCCTCTGCCATGCCCTCCACAGTGTTTTGAAGGGTTGGGCGCAGCAATAAATGTAAATTTAGATATGCAGCATTGACCAAAAATTTGGACACGGTAACTTAAAACACAAATTACAAACTGCGTCCACATCGCCTGAAAGTATCAGACCAACTGTTGGCGTTCGTTTCGTAGCATCGCGCGTCACACGTCGTCCCCGTGCGTGTGTCTTCACAGTGGACAACCGCTGGCGATTGTTTGATACTTCGGAGCGGTCGCCGCGCTGCGTTCGCAGCAGTTCGCACACGGAGGGCGACGTCTGCTTTCACAACATTTCACACACTCGGGGCCAACGTGATGTACGGGCCCTGCAATGAAGATGTGACGTCACACTACTCGGCTTGTTCGCCACACTTCGCGATTGCTAGGCTCCGTGCGCTGCCATGAGAAATCAATATATAATTGAAAACGTACCGTCGAAAGGTCTTAATTTTGTCGCGTTCTGTCGAGAACTTGCATGTGTTTGAACATGCAGCAAGAATTATTAAACTCGTTTCAGATAGTCACCCACTCTCCGCCGTAGACGGCTGCTTGCACACCCAAGACCTGTAGTGTAATGTGCTGTGACGTAGGCTCCACGGCATGTCTTTCCCGTGGGCCTCGTCACACACGCAGGACGACACCTATGAGCGCTTGGGTTCTGGCCGGGTCGGCGACGCCACGAGAGCTCCGACGTGTTCGGTTTATCATTAACAGCAGTGCATTTTAAGGTGCAAGTAAATCTCCTGTTGGGTCGGTAAGAACAGTCAGAATTTATACACACGCACACCGGCGGCTCTCACAACTGGACGTATTTCCGGCCAGTAGAAGGTGATTCGACACGGTGACTAGCGGCCTCTCTCGACCGCCCACCGGCTGGCTGGCACGCAACGGCCTTACCGAAACCGCAGAGCGTGTTCCGACGCGATACACGATTTCCGGCCGACTTATTAATGGGCCATTCCGAACGTCGCGCGCGCAAAATAACTTTGGCGACGACAAACAATGCGACCGGCTTCCCCGAAACTGGAACAGCGCCATAAATCTTTATTCCGCGATCCATTTATGACGTAATTACGACGCGGCAATTAGACCATTAATTGATAAATTAGGAGCTCAGAAATATTTACACAGGCTGGTGGCGCGGCGGAGGCTGTGGCGAGCCGGCCGCGAGTCCATTTGTCAGGGCTCCGGGCGAGTAATAGGTCCCTGTGTACGCTCGCCAGTATTGGATGGCCGCGCCGTGTTAATCAGATGCGCATCGCGGCCAGAGTAATTGTACGGGGCACCCTCCATTGCGACTTGCTCGCGCCCTCGAGAACGGTCAACCTGCCGGTCGTTTGATGTCTGCGCTCAGCGGCGCCGTGTTGCGGGGCAGCTTAACGCGTTATATCAGAACGGACGCGCTAAATGGACGCTGGCGGAGAGGTGGTTCGGGTTTTAGAGCATCGGCAACAGGGCCATTAGCGCCCGCTGCTGTGTAACTGCAGTCTGCACCGTCGAGCGCCCTGCGCACAGAAGTGCTGTGTTCTCGCGAAAAAGTGTTAATAAGTGTGGGAGAGCAGAACTCGGACGATTTACAGCAGAAAGAGAGAAGTGTTAAAAAGAGCAGGACTTAGGCAAACGTAGACGCCTGCACAGATTTCATAGGCATTTTCATCAACTTCATGGGGATTGTAACTTGCTGCAACCCTAATCCTCTCGTTTTAACGACACTGCCACTGCATTTACATGATTACTCTGCAATATACTATTATGATTACCTGACATCCTCAGTGGAAGCAGCATGCGATCTTCTAGTCTAGTGTCCTTTTAGAACGTTTTATTGCCTAGATCGCAACTTTTGTTACATAGATAACCAGTCTCATCCACTTCCATCTTGAGATCCATAACGAAGAACTTGCAACATATTAGACATTATATAGCTTATTCAGCGCTCCCACATAACATAAAACGGCACAGAGTACCGTATGTATGTTGATCTTACAAAAAAAAAAAATGGTTCAAATGGCTCTGAGCACTATGGGACTTAACATCTGTAGTCATCAGTCCCCTAGAACTTAGAACTACTTAAACCTAACTAACCTAAGGACATCACACACATCCATGCCCGAGGCAGGATTCGAACCTGCGACCGTAGCAGTCGCACGGTTTCGGACTGAGCGCCTAGAACCGCTAGACCACCGCGGCCGGCTGTTGATCTTACACTTTCTGCGATAACAACCATGAGCAATACAATACGCCATCCTGTATGACATGGGAACCAGCCGAAATTGTTCCGCTGACGGAATCAGGCGGACTCAAAATAGCCTGCTTCTGTCGGCGGGACAACTTCGACTGGTTCCCATGTCGTACAGGATGGCGTATGACATTGCTTATGTTTATTATCGCAGAAAGTGTAAGATAATCATTCACATCGAATTTTAGTCCGCAGCTCGTGGTCGTGCGGTAGCGTTCTCGCTTCCCGCGCCCGGGTTACCGGGTTCGATTCCCGGCGGGGTCAGGGATTTTCTCTGCCTCGTGATGACTGGGTGTTGTGTGATGTCCATAGGTTGCTTAGGTTTAAGTAGTTCTAAGTTCTGGGGGACTGATGACTATAGATGTTAAGTCCCATAGTGCTCAGAGCCATTTGAACCACATCGAATTTTGCGCAGTTTATAGCACTATACGAGGAGTACTCAGTACTCTATACAATGTGTAATATGTTGGATCTGAAGATGGCCATTTAAAATGACTGAAACGTTATCTATGTCAAAAATTTGTGACCTACGAGATGAAGTATTCTAGAAGGACACTAGACTCTCAAAAACACTTCAGTTTTTGATAGAGGGTTCCTAAAATCGCTTTCGGACTCTTTCGCTACCGCTCCACACTCGAATAGAGCGTGGAAAAATGACGAAATAAATCTTTCCAAATAGCTCTGATTCCCTTTATTTTATCGTGGTGGCCACTGCACCCCAAGCAGGAAGAGTCAATATAAAATATTTTGTCATTCGGAGGAGAATGCAACGAAAAACGTCTTTTTTTTAGTGATCGCCGCCCCAACTCGCTTACCACACACCTACCTATTTCGCGATAGTACAAAACGAGCCTCCCAGGTCAGAACTTTTTCGAAGTTCTCTGTCAATTCAATGTGGTAAGGACAGGCGCCTTGTGTATCTAGTCATTGCATCTTTCGATCTTCCTTTGGCAAAAGGGTCCAATAATAGAAATAAATGAAACATTATGGCTCAATTGCAGGAAACAGTGATAACGTTATTTAAGCAAATGGGCATAAGCCTGTTTTGAACTCTTTATCGAGGAAACTGTTCCTTCGTCAGTATCTCCTCCAGATATCAGGTCTCTGATCGTAGAATAATAACACCGGCCTAGGTCAAAACATGACAAACTCGTCTTTGACGGCAACAAGTGCCCATATGCTAGTATTAGATAGTGATATGAGAGTTTTAGCACATGATAAAATTACCCATAATCAAGTGCTGTCCGAAAAAGCTGCAGAATACTCAACTTGCTTTAAATGTTTAGAAATGTAAATCTGTGCACTTTACAGGGCGAAAAGTTTACATTAACACCGAGTCACAACAGGAAACAGTGAATTCGTACAATGACCTAGTTGTAACAAATTGCAGGGAAACGAAATGGAGTAGTCCGTTATATTCAGTAGTAGGGGTAAATCAGGTGGCAGACTTAAGTTCACTGGTAGGATACTGACAACATGCAATCACTCTACAAAAGAAAATGCTTACCAAACTGTAGTACGCCCCATCCTATAATATTATTCAAGAGTATGGGTCATTTAGCAAGCAGAATTTCTTCTTTTACTTCTTCTTCTTCCTCTTGTGCCTTTGTCCCACATCGGCACAGGGTCAGTATGGTTATTAACGGATCTGTCATGGTTGATTTAAGGCAATGTTGCCACCCTCTTACATCCCTAACTGTCTGCGTGCATTGATATGCATTTAAAAGTGAGGGAAAGTTTTCAACATGTTTGGCTCAAGTGGCTCTGAGCACTATGCGATTTAACTTATGAGGTCATCAGTCGCCTAGAACTTAGAACTAATGAAACCTAACTAACCTAAGGACATCACACACATCCATGCCCGAGGCAGGATTCTAACCTGCGACCGGAGCGGTCGCTCGGGTCCAGACTGTAGCGCCTAGAACCGCACGGCCACTCCGGCCGGCTCTACATGTTTGCAAATCATGTAACTGGTGAGCGACTTGGGTACCAGTCCAGTACTCACCTACTGGGATGTGGTAAACCGCCTAAAACACATTTCAAGACTGGGCGGCACACCACCTTTCGTTTTAAATCAGCCGGGTCGATTCAACCAGGGACTGGCGATTTAACACGCACGGCAATCCAGGGGGAGGGGGAGGGAAGGCGGGCGCTTAGCAAGCAGGACTAACAGGGAAAATTTAAAAAAGAAGGGCAGCATGAATAGTCACTCGTTTATTTGATTCACAGTAGAACATCACAGAAATGAAAACTGTGGACTGGCTGACACCTGAATGTAAACGCCTACTCTGCAGCAACAGCCTACTTACAGAGTTTCAATAGTCTGTATTAAGAAGCTCTTCAGCCATATATTTATCGCTCCAGTAGAGAGTGCAAGGACACGATTAATGCCGGCCAGGGTGGCCGACCGGCTCTAGGCGCTACAGTCTGGAACCGCGCGACCGCTACGGTCGCATGTTCGAATCCTGCCTCGGGCATGGATGTGTGTGATGTCCTTAGGTTAGTTAGCTTTAAGTAGTTCGAAGTTCTAGGGGACTGATGACCACAGCAGTTAAGTCCCATAGTGCTCAGAGCCATTTGAACCATTTTTGACACGATTAATGAAACTATAACGCGCACAGAAGCGAAGTCATTCTTCTGCGTGCCACATACGATTGGAATGGGAAGCCCGGACATGTGATGCAATGTTAAGTACAGTCTGCCACGGTCGAAATAAGCTGTCCGTCACAAATTCCTGCATACTGGAAGCTCAGAAAATATATACGCATCTCCTTCAAACAGCAGTATTTGCGAGTTTGAGGAGAGCACTACGAAGCCAACACCAGGCGAGCGACAAGGGCTCCTGTATGATACAGCGGGAGCCGTCAGGAGCTGTGTGGTAAAAGGGCCGCCCCCAGACGCCAGGTGAACCGCGGCGCGAGAGAAGCCCGGCGCTACGCTCAGAGGCGAACAGTCGTCCCAGCGCGCGCCGGCAAAACAAGTGCTATGTATGCCGGCGGCCGGCGGGCCCTTCCTTAAACTCGCGCCCCCCAACCCCCCCGCAACCGCCGCCATTTCCCCTCGCCCCCACATTTTAAATACGCCCCGGCCCCCGTTATTCGCTCCGGTCCCGCGAGCGCGGAATTTTAAAAGAGCCCCAGCGTTCCGGCATTACCACATACATTTCGCCACGGCGCCGTTTCGGATGCGGGGGTCTGGATCCGCCTTCACGACTGCCAGTTCCCATCCTGGCGTACTCGCCTCCTTTTTTCCCTCCGACTGCTGCGTGTCCTGAGCATGCGTGCAGCACGCGCGTGTGTGCGCATACGCCCTAAATCGGCGTCGTTGTGCGTGTGCCCTTTCTTATGCTAGCTAAATCTTCTCGGCAGTCGCCTTCGCCTTTGCTCGGAATATCTTCCGCGGTCGTCTCATCAAATATTATACGAATATAGTTCTGAGAGAACTGAATACTTCACGTGTAACATCAAGTGGATGTGGTCCCTGCGTCTGCCGGTAAAGCGCAACTCTCGAAACGCTCTCAGCTTCTCATGCTGTGGCGCTGTCTTCGGCACGTCTTGATAAGAAGAACACAACGCCCTCACTCCGGCATAACAGACGTGCCACCGTGAAGTATAAACACCGACTTGGCTCTTTATATTCAATTGCAAGGTTATGAAGTTCTACGAACGGAAGCCTTAAAGAGGAATATACAGCGACAGCGCACGTCACGGAATAATCAACGAGTCGCACCACGGAGTGTATACAACATTGAGCAGCTTGCGAATGCACAAACGTAACTTGATCTGCACTCGGTGAATATTAACTAGGCTACTTACGGCACGACAAATGAGCTTACGGAATCTGAACAGGGAATTGCGATAGTTCCCAGTCAGGTCGAACATCCGACATCGTGAATGCATTCAACATGCGCCACGTTGGTTTCATGAATACGATACTGAAGGCATTTGTCACTGTTAACTACACCTAATTCGTAATCTTGACCCCTAAAAAACAGAAAAAATTAATTGCCGGACGGAATCGATACGTATAGTGGCTAAAGCGACAGCAGACTCAGTATAGGGACATATATATAGGCCTATGTCGTTCGCGAAATAGTGAAGCTCTCATTATCTGTCTCACGACATAGTGAAACGGAAAACCCACAGTATTGCAGATGTGGACGTCCCGTGTTACGACTCTTTGCTTTCGTCCAGAAGACAGACAGGTATAGAAGAATCTTATACCTTGGCCAGATAAGTGGTGCTACGCTTGTTAGATACAGGGTAATGGTCGCAGTATGATTTCATGGAGATCTATAATAACACGTATTCCCGGTTACCGGCAAAGTACAATTAAGGGAAAATTAGGCTTATTACGTCATACATTTTACTTCTAATCTTATACGCAGTCAAGTGGCTTATCAGGTAACACAAAAAGCTAAAGTGGGCCACTGTTGGAGGGAAACTTTCAACACCATTGTCTAAAGGCCCGGCCGTAACTGATACTCTAAAGTGCTGACGTCCGCCATTCTAAGAACAAGTTTAGTTGGCATGTTATGAAGACCTACAATGAAGCGTTGATTTCGACTCGCCGAACAAAATGGGTATCTCATAACTAATGATATAGAATTCATAAACCTGTATGTGGGATTAAGAGGGGAGGAAAAAGTTGTTGAAAGATACAGCCTAAAATCTTTATTATTATTATTGAATAACAACCCTTAATACGTTCGAAAGACGCTTGTTACAAGTTCACCACTTGAAGGTAACCCTTAAAAATGGAATTTACCTACTGCGATACAAGCTCTCCAATGGCGCTGTATTGGTTCTCTTACTATTACTAGACATCCAGGCGTACCGTGTATCCTTCCACACATGTAACCCGGTCTGGCACATCATTTTATTTTTTCGTTTGTCTACCCATGTCCGTGGAAGGTTAGTACACGAATGCTTCTTATCAAGTTAGGGGTATAAGGTCATTGCATTAACTGTAAAATTACAAGTTATGTTCAGGAAGAGGAGAGAGGAGATCAGTGTTTAACGTCCCGTCGACAACGAGGTCATTAGAGCCGAAGTACAAGCTCGGATGGATGGAGAAGGAAATCGGCTGTGCCCTTTCAAGGGAACCATCCTGGCATTTGTCTTGAGCAATTTAAGGAAATCAAGGTAAACCTAAATCCGGATGGCCGGACGCGGCTTTGAACCGCCGTCCTCCCGAACGCGAATTCAGTGTGTTAAGCAAACTTGGTTTCACAGTGTCATACATTTATTAGATAATATGAGTGCGTATGGTATTTCGAGGGGTTACAATCTTTTTAAAGCCTCATATTCTTATATTTCCTTCTAATATCAATTCGTCTGTTTATTCTAATACTTTTTCTTATATTTATTCTTCAGGAAGACTTGGTCCCTTCATTTAAGTACTACACATTCTTCTAGTAATCTTCTATGGGCATTGGTAGGTAATCGAAAAACATTAAAAAAATAACAATAATTATCGGATTTCGAAGACAGGCCTCCAAAGAATGAAACCGTGACGCTACACCGTGCGCCATTACTTCGCATCTTTTCCAATGCTCTAAAAGGCACATACACTGTCTCGAAACCTTTGATTATTATTTTCTCATAAACGGTCGAGTATCTATGGATAATCCGAGATAGCTGGCCGGTGTGGTCGCGCGGTTCTAGGCGCTTAAAACCGCGCCATCGCTACGGTCGCAGGTTCGAATCCTGCCTCGGGAATGGATGTGTGTGATGTCCTTAGGTTAGTTAGGTTTAAGTAGTTTTAAGTTCTAGGAGACTGATGACCTCAGATGTTAAGTCCCATAGCGCTCAGAGCCATTTGAACCATTTGATAATCAGAGAGACGTGTTCACTTACTTTGACCACTCTTCCACTGAGGAAAGTTTCTGGTATATCGTGTTATGACACTTGCCGTGTTCTCTTTGTCAGTAACAAATAAACTCCTTCTCAAGATAATAAATTTATTCACTCTTTATAACAACATTTTCGTCACAGGCACAGGTGTCAACGCTGTGTGGCACAGAACTTCAAATGCCCATTATCTCGAATGGGTTGACTTAGACTTGCAATCCTATCGTGGTCCCAGTAACACACCACAGAAGTACTTATTTATCTGACGTGCCATATAATGGTTACTCGAGTGTGAGTCTCGTTAGTTCCCCTCCCCCCACCCCTCCCCTCAAACTGGTAAACGGTCAAGTGTCACGATTACTAGCTAGATCCCTGACGAAATGGTCTTTCAAGACAGACGTGACAACAGTGACAATAGTAAAAAGTACTGTGAAGTGATAAGAGTCTTGGGACACCTAGTATGGTGTCGGACCTCGTTTCGCCCGGTGTAGTGCAGCAACTCGACTTAGCATAGACTCAGAAAGACGTTGGAAGTCCCCTGCAGAAATATTAAATCATGCTGCCTTAACTGCCGTCTATAGTTGCGAAAATGTAGCCGACGAAGGATTTTGTGCACTATTTGACCCCTCGATGAAATGTTCGATGGGATTCATGTCGGGCTATCTGGGTGGCCAAATCGTTCGCTCGAACTGTCTAGAATGTTCTTGAAACAAATCGCGAAAAGTTGTGGTCTGGTGACATGGTACAAAGTCATCCATAAAATTTCCATCGTTGTCTGGGAACATGAAGTCCATGAATGGTTGCAATTGGTCTCCAAGCGACCGAACATAGTCAATTACAGTCAATGATCGGTTCAGTTGGACCAGAGGACCCAGTCCATTCCATGTAAACACAGCCCACACCATTAGGGAGCCAGCACCAGCTTGCACAGTGCCATGTTCACAATCTGGGTCCATGCTTCGTGGGGTTTACGCTACACTCGGACTCTATCATCATCTCTTACCAATTGACATCGGGACTCATCTGACCAGGCCACGGTTTTCCAGTCGTCAGTGGTCCAGCTGATAAGGCCACGAGCCCGGGAGAGGCGCTGCAGGCGGCGTCATGCTGTTAGCAAAGGCTCCCGCGTCGGTCTTCGTACGTCTCACACTGACTTCTGTGGTTCTTTCACGCAGTGAGTTTGTAAGTAGGCTGTTTAGGTTTTTTTATTGGTAACGCCACCTCTGTATGAAAATCACTGGCTGTGCTGTGTGCAGTCTGTGGCTGCTTTGCATTGTTGTAATACTCGCCATTGTAGTGTTAGGCAGCTGGCTGTGAACAGCGCGTAGCGTTGCGCAGTTGGAGGTGAGCCGCCAGCAGTGGTGGATGTGGGGAGAGAGATGGCGGAGTTTTGTAATTTGTCATGAACTGCTATATTTATATATTATGATATCAAGGTAAATACATTGTTTGTTCTCTATTAATATCTTTCATTTGCTAACTATCCCTATCAGTAGTTAGTGCCTTCCATAGTTTGAATCTTTTATTTAGCTGGCAGTAGTGGCGCTCGCTGTATTGCAGTAGCTTGAGCAACGAAGATTTTTGTGAGGTGAGTGATTTGTGAAAGGTATAGTTTAATGTTAGTCAGGGCCATTCTTTTGTAGGGAATTTTGAAAGTCAGATTGCGTTGCGCTAACAAAATATTGTGTGTCAGTTTAAGCACAGTCGTGTATAAATTGTTCAAGAGGGAAGTTTCAAGTTGTCTGTTAGCACTACGAAAACATCGCTGCACTTGGTCGTTAAGTGAAGGCCATCGGTCACTCTGTTGTCATTTGTGGGAGGTTATGCCTGAAATTTGATATTCTGGGCACATTGCTCTTGACACTGTGGATCTCGGAATGCTTAATCCCCTAACAATTTTCGAAATGGAACGTCCCATGCGTCTAGTTCCAACTAATATTCCACGTTCAGAATATGTTAATTCCCGCCATAATCAGGTCGGAAACCTTTTCAAAAAATGTTCACATGTGTGTGAAATCTTATGGGACTTAACTGCTAAGGTCATCAGTCCCTATGCTTACACACTACTTAACCTAAATTATCCTAAGGACAAACACACACACCCATGCCCGAGAGAGGACTCGAACCTCCGCCGGGACCAGCCGTACAGTCGATGACTGCAGCGCCTCAGGCCGCCCGGCTAATCCCGCGCGGCGGAAACCTTTTCTCATAACTTCCGAAATGGATGGTGTCCCATGGGTCTAGCTCCCTATCAGACTTTAGTCTGTCGTGCGGCCCTAATCACCTCGGAAACCTTTTCAAATGGATCACCCGAGTACAAATGGCAGCTCCGCCAACGCACAGCCCTTCTATACGTTGTGTACGCGATACTGCATACTGCTGCCATCTGTATACGTGCATATCACTATCCCATGAGTTTTGTCACCGCAGTGTGTGCTGAGTCAGACTTACACCTCTTGTAGCCTTCAACCACTGAAGAACGAGCACACCTCTTCATTTTGCCGCGTCAGTCGCCCACACCTGACACGAAACAAGGCATAAAACACTGCAGCTGGGAATAAAAACATCGTCACAAAGGGCAATCACGGATCACTTGAAATGTGCCGACGCGACCGGAGAAGTCACGCAGCGCCTGACTCATCGGAGAAAGATCTAACAAACAGCGGGGCGGCAAAGAGATAACCGCGCAAAGACAAAATACGAGTGGCCTTAACGAGCTTCCTCGCCGGTTGACATTACGAGCACGGCCGGACGATTCTTTCAAGGAAGTCATATTTATGCCGCGCGCACGCGGGCCGTAATTCGTGGTCGTGGCAGGAAGTATAATGACGCTCTGATGCGCCGGCCGCCGGCCGCCGGCCGCCCGGGCCCTAAGAGTGAGATATTCGTATGCGACGAATAAATAAGGAAAGCCGGGGAGAAAGGTATACGCGAGCCGGACGCCGGCGGCAGAATGGGAGCGCGGCGGCGGAGAGAAAGGTCAGCCGTCGTCATATCTGGGGCGTCACCCGGCTTTATGTGAGGAGGCGGCAGACGCGGGGAATTCTCCGACAGCCGGGTTGGCGGCGGCCGGCGCGCCAGCTGCGCCCGGGGAGCGTCGCGTCGGAAGCGGCTGAGTGATTTGCGAAGGGCCGCACGTGGACGGCGGAGCGCTCGCTGTGGGCCGAGTCGCCGTCACTTCCCGCGCCTCCTCACATCACGACTGCTACCCGGCCCAAGACAGACGGCTGCTGGCACAAGTTTTATTTATTTATTTATTTACACGTCAAGTTCCGTAGGACCAAATTGAGGAGGAAATCTCCAACGCCATGGAACGTGTCAGTACATGAACTTACAACATAAAAGTAATAAAGATAGGCCGGCCGGGGTGGCCGAGCGGTTCTAGGCGCCACAGACTGAAACCTCGCGACTGCTACGGTCGCAGGCTCGAATCCTGCCTCGGGCATGGATGTGTGTGCTGTCCTTAGGTTAGTTAGGTTTAATTAGTTCTAAGTTCTAGGGGACTGATGACCTCAGAAGTTAAGTCCCATAGTGCTCAGAGCCATTTGAACCATTTTTAATAACAGATAAAAATAAATGTTCATGAGCCTGAAAAAAAGTCAGTCCATAAGTTTATGTAAACGCTATCTGCAATACAAAAAGAATCAGCTTAATTTATCAAGGAACTCCTCGACAGAATAGAAGGAGTGACCCATGAGGAAACTCTTCAGTTTCGATTTGGAAGCGCGTGGATTACTGCTAAGATTTTTGATTTCGAGTGGCAGCTTATTGAAAATGGATGCAGCAGTATACTGCACACCTTTTTGCACAAGAGTTAAGGAAGTCCGATCCAAATGGAGGTTTGATTTCTGCCGAGTATTAACCGAGTGAAAGCTGCTTATTCTTGGGAATAAACTAATATTGGTAACAAGAAACGACAATAAGCAATATACATATTGAGAGTCCAATTTGTTCTTATTGTACATATTGAGAGTCCAATTTGTACAGACACTGTGGAAAACTAAGTAATTTTTAAGTTTTTTATGAAGTACTTATTTGATGAGCCTTTATTTTAAACCTCACTTTTTGACAGAGTAAGGAGAGTTCCTAAGTGATCACTAGGACCAGCAGTCTCTCGGTATCGAATATCAGACAGATAGTCATCACTGTTTATTAAACAGTGTTTCAATTAAATATTACTGAGCGAGTATTCTAATCAGTATGGCTGCCGACAGCTATTCCATTCAAAACAGCATTGTCTGTTCGTCGTCAGAGACGTTCTGACGCATAGAGCACAGCAAAATCGGGTAACGTAAAAAAAAACCGTGCACTGACTTCCCCTCGGAGAATTTCTCGTGGTATGCTCTGAGCATACGCGCACCTGTGACCGTGCGTGTATACGGAACGTTTCCTACCTATCTATGGGTTTTATGAATTCCGCAACGCCTTCAAATACCACGCGCAAGATTTTCGTAATCTCTTGAAAGCTACACGTGAAATATTAGCTATACAAAAAATGCACAGGCCCTTTCTGTAGGAAATTTAATGTTGTTAAATTTTGTGCTGATATAACGTTTTCGCTAGAGGCTGTCGCTTTCGAGTTATTCGAGGAAAATGTACATGAGTGACCTTCAAAGGTCGGCCGGGGTGGCCGAGCGGTTCTAGGCGTTACAGTCTGGAATCGCGCGGCCGCTACGGTCGCAGGTTCAAATCTTGCCTCGGGCATGGATGTGTGCGATGTCTTCAGGTTAGTTAGGTTTAAGTAGCTTTAAGTTCTAGGGGACTGAAGACCTCAGAAGTTAAGTCCCATAGTGCTCAGAGCCATGACCTTCAAAGGCGTTTTTCTTGAATAAGTGGAAAAATATCGCCTCCAGCGAAAACGTATTCCGGTACAAAATTTAACAACATTTAATTTCCTACAAAAATCTCCTGTTCATTTTTATGAAGGACTAATAGTTTTTACGTAGTGAGCGAGGAATATGAAAATCTAGCGTGTGTTTTTTGAAGGCGTTGAATAAAACCCATCAATAGGGGCAGCTGAATCACTATATATATATATATATATATATATATATATATATATATATATATATATATATATATATATGTGTGTGTGTGTGCGTGTGTGTGTGTGTATGTGTGCGAGTGTGTGTGGGTGTTCTTTCTACCTCTTCTTTGTTTACTTGCAACTGGCTGGTCTCACTAAGAGTTAAATTATGAAACTGTGATAATCACATCTGCCAGTTCTGACAGTGTGTTTAAGGAGATCAGACACCCAAGGTCATCAGTCACCTATTTATCCCACAGGACAGAAACAGGGTACTCAGTCCGTCTGCGTATAGAGTAAAATCTATGTGCAACTGTGAGAAAGTGTTCTAAACGTATGTTTAGCGTGTATTCGAAGCGTAACATGCGAACCAGCCCAGTATACACCTAGTGGGATGTGGGAAAGCACCTAAAAAACAACGTCCATTCTGGCCGGCACTCCGACCCCTCATTGTTAATACGCCAGGCGAATTCGATTCGGAGCCGGCGAACCTCCCCGATCTGGAAACGGTCGCGTTAAGACTCGTGGCTACCCGGGCCAGTACATCCGACAGTAGCAGTTGTTTTATAATGTCTGATGTAAACAAGACAATCGGCCTTCAAATATAAGAATTCCCTCATATACAAATATAAGCACCATGTCAATATTGTCAATCACACACCAAACGTGATGCCAGAGAAACATGCCCATTGCGTCAGATATCGTACAGAATGAAGCAAAAACAAAATCACGAGACCATTCATGCCCTCCCGACTTAATTAAGCACCTGATAGTACCTACAATTCCACTGTTGCTATATGATACCACACCTCTCATTCAGCTAGCTAATTACTAATGATAAGATGTCTGCCATGCCTTCAGATTCACAACGATTTAGCAACGGCCCAGAAAGATCGACTGCGTCCCCTATAGATACGGTTTCTGAGCGAAACTAGTTGTAGCTGGCAAATGATCAGCAGTTTCTAATATGCTAGCCACGAGTAATCTCATGAATGCGAAGTTTACAAGCAGTAAAGAATCCGCGCACGCTACTACATCTTCTGCGTGTTGAGTCCCTAATTCATTTTTAAAGAACAGTCCTAAACTGTATTACTTGTTTGGTGGGTTGGCGAGGGGAAGAAGCAGTGGGTGGGGGGGGGGGGGGGGGGGGGGGGGAGCAGGAGGAAGGAGAATGCTTGTGGTGGGGCGGCTCAAAAAGTGTGGATCAGTTACGACACTCTTAGTGACGCATACCTATCGTGCGCAGTTTCTCGCTGGCATAGAGATCTGTTTCACTGGTATGCAGCTCCAACAACAGCTGATGGACCTTAAAAGAAGGAATTTACGACCTGCAGGGAGAGAAGAATGGGCTGCGCCTTACATACTTTCTCATTTCCGGCAACAGTAAAACTGTTCATCGAAGAAGCGCTTCTCCCCTTTCCAGGAGGCAGTAAACGGCCAACACTTGTGGTTATCGGACGAGTTGCCGGCAAGTGCAGAAAGGAGAGAGAACAGGTGGCGAGCGGAGAGGCTCCACGGAAGGGAGCAGCTAATGGACTCGGGCTGTTCCCGCGGTCGACAAGTTCACGGCAAATCAAGGTCCAGCTCTCATAGGTTGCAGCTTTCTACGAAACTTTTGCTTCAGACTGATGGAGCTTAGCGCCGAAGTAAAGGCAAAAAGTTGAGGAAGAGGTGTGGTCGTTGTGCAAGTGGACAGGCGTTAATCTCAGGCAGGCTCTAAGAGTGTCACAATGGTGTACGAGGAGGTCTGGAGTAACTGTTGTAGAAGCTGGCAATTGAAGGTGTACTACTTAGCCTCTTCTATCAACAAAACCCAGATATTATGTATGAGACCTATAATGTGTTTTAAGTGCAAAACGAGCAAGCTCTTTCTGCTCATGGATAAACCATTGCATATATTTCTTGCAGCCGAAGTCACCAGCTGGTCTTAATTGTTTTAGCGCACCTGTTCACTAGCAGGTGACACATCGGACGAAGGGTAGCGAACATTTTTGCGCTGTATTTCTCCGATGGGAATGTCCCACGCAAATGTCAGCATCATTATCGTAAATTACAGCAATTATGTACTTCGCTATTGCCAATTTAGTTTTTTTTTTCCTTGTGCGTGCATGTGTGTGTGTGTGTGTGTGTGTGTGTGTGTGTGTGTGTGTGTGTTGAAGACTGTGGACACTTACAAGGAGATGGCAGATCAGAGATACTAACGGTACGAAAGTTAGTAAAGAATCATCTTCAACGAAATTCAGCCATAAAACATTAAAACAATTACGTGCACCTACTTAAATGTTTTCTCTTTATTTGGAGCGATAAGCCGGTGTTTCACGTTGAGGAATTCGTCAGTCGACACAACTGCCATTATTGGGCAGAAAAAAATCTAGGAATGACAGTTCAAAAATCACAATTCAAAAAACACAAAGTCGACCAAAACTGACAGTCTGGTGCGGTATGACTGCGGGTCATCTCATTGGTCCTTTCACATTGCGAGATACCACGAAGAGCCACGGGTATTGCCAGATGCTGAAGAATATGTGTGGCTGATATCACAATGGGGCTATGTTGCCGAAATCCCTTTTCAGCGAGACAAAATACCACCTCATTTTGCCGGCATCGTTCGCAACTGGCTGGACGAAAACTTTCCAGGACGTTGGCTGGGACGGCGATGACCTCATGAATGGTCTCCGAGAATTACCGATCTCACTCCTTGAGTCTTCTTCTTGTGGGGTTGGGCTGGAGACCGGAGTATACTGAATAACCGACGCACAGTTGGCCCCAGAAATTTACCTGTCACTTTCCTGCAGAAATCAGTTGATGACAGTCCTATACGTTTTCGTCGTTAGGTCGACAAGGCAGGAGTATATGCGAAACTCTTGTGTAGTACACATATTCTCATGGCTCTGAGAACCGACTGTAACTTGTTCCGTGTGCAAATATTCATTAATAAAAAATTTGTGGACACTTTAAAACGAGGTAGCGACCTCTTACCCACCTTGCATATGTACATAAAATCCGCAAGCATTACGAGTTGGTGTTTTCCATCAGCGTTCGTCCTCCAAATGGCAAAGAGCTTTTTTCCGTCGTTTCCAAGTAAGAGTTGTAATCGCTCTCGCCAGAGTGCTCTGCGAGTGACAAGCCAGCGACGAGATCATTCCGGCCGTCCTTGGCTGCACGTGACAAGCCAGGCAGGCAGGCGGGCTTCTCCCCTGATGGATACAACGCTGCCTCCGCCGACAGGCTGGCGTTCAGACGGATTCCGCCTGCGGTCACGTCCCCCCCCCCCCCATTCCTCTCCCCCCCTCAACCCACCCCCTTTTTGTCTGGCCGCCACATCCTCTCCACTCCTTTTTTCCCCCTTTTTTGTGCTGTTTGTCCAGGTAGACGAAAAAGGGAAGCCGATCGGCTAACGGAAACAATTTCTCGCCCTCGTCGACAGTAAACACTGGGTCCGCCGTGATGAGATGCGTGCTTTAAGGCCCAAAATGAGACAGCTGAGTGACTGTAATTCGCGGGTTTCCTTTTAAACTAATTCACTGCAACGACGAAAATCTGGCGCGCACAAAAAAAAGTAAAAAGGCGGGCGGGCGTCCGGTAACCGTCAAAAAGCTTTCAATATTCTCCCTTTCATCAGGCGCCTCAGGCACCGCAGTTCGATACTAACACAAATAAAAAATGAAACACGAAACTTTTTATAAACCGTTTTTTAGGGGCATTCGCGGTGAATCGCACACAGGCCCGAGTAAATGAAATGCCCCTCAGATTTTTACAAAGAATCCTTAATTAAATCTAGCATACGGCCTTTTCGTATCCCTAATATAACTAGTGTCATAAACTTCTTTAGTACACAGGGCGCAACTATTTCTGGCCCACGGGTCTTCCGTACTTTGCGAGAATAAATGTCAATAATAACGGCCAGTGCGATGGAATTCTGGAAATAAACAGTACGTGCATCACAAAAGCGTTCAAAACAGAACTGCCCTAACGCAGCCAACGATGCGAGGCAGCGCAGGAGTAAGATGCTGTACTTGTGTTCTGGAGGACAGCGATTCAAACCCCACTGCGGTCATCACGATTTCGTCTTTTCGTGATGTCCCCCAATCGCTTATTGCAAATGTCGGGATGGTTCTGTTGACAGGGCACAACCGATTTTCTTCCTCACCCAAGCTTCTGCTCCGGCTCTGATGATCCGTATAGACTGAAAGCTTACCCTATTCTCTCGGAAGGAAGGCAGTTTGCATGAAGAAATATAAGCAAGATTATACGCTCATATTTTACGTATAATTGTCTTAGATCAGTCTGTTACCATACAAAAGGCTTCAGCGTGCAATGAATGCACGTATTTTTTAGAAGACCTCATAGTTGCCACTGACCGTACAAATTGTTTATTTTCGATAATGTTATTTCAGCTTTAAGGTGATTACCAAGTAGCATACTGCAAAAGACTGTGCTTTAACACTTCTCAAATATTAAAAATCTTCTGACATGTACACATGTAATCGTTGTATCTAAGCCTTTTAACAGTGTTGCCACTTATAACATAAATCCCAACAAAACACTGTTCTTGCACAGTCTTTACAAGAACCGTAGTTTTTGTGATTTATGGTATCGACGGTAACATTGTTAAGAGGCTTGGATACGACGATGATATGCGTACATGTCGGAACATTTTTAAGGTTTGAGATGTACTAAAACGTGTCTTTTGCAGTTTACTTCTTGATAAGGGCCTTGAGGTCGAAATTTTTGCACTGAAAATAAGTAATTTCTCCAGTCGGTGGCGACTACGATGTATTTCAAAAACTCTTACATGTCTGTTAAGGCCAACCATGAGAAGTTAATCAAATGGATATAGGGTATTAAGTGAGTTTTCCTAACCATGGGCTTCCAGTGTTGGTAGCTGGGGCTTTTATCTTTCCTTGTTTTCTTACTTCGCTTTTAATATAGCAGTTTTTCAACTGGTCAGCTTGAACTATGACGTCCTGCTTGATGCGGGTAACAGTATTTTATTTTGAGAAGAATGATTCATTTCTGTATCAGGGCTTGAATGTTTTGTTGACATGTGAGTACTTCACATTGGTTGCCATGAGGATAGATTATGGGGACAGGTATCTGTTTTTTTATCATAATGTCGATTGTACGTTTCCTATCTCGTAAATGTACACCTGAAGATATGATATGAAATCACGAAACGGGGTCGTGTTTCTGCAAAAGTATGTATACAGCTGAAAGCGGTTTATTTCAGAAACTTTTTTTTTTCAGATTTGAACATAACACTCCTGTGCAACCAACTAGTGTCTCCTTCGCGGTATATTGATAATTTTTACTTTTGGACCGTATAAGCACAACTAAATGATACACAATTTTCGTGCCATACGCGTTTCGCCTTTATTCTCTGCAAGGCATCTTCAGTGGCCTGGAATATGTACATATTATTACTATTTAGTTTAGATTTCGGGACAATGTTACTATAAGTTATACATAATTCTGGTGGTTGGTTTTTGCTATTTTAAATTCTAGATAGGTTGCGTGGACGATTTTCTACATATTATGTTTTTGTTCCATTTTTGGTGCTGTTCCTCTTCTTATAATTTCCGCTTGCGTTTTTGTTTTCCAAATATCACAGCACTAGGACTGAACACTTATTTTGATGCAATATTTTGGTTTGTGTTGGCGACTGTCGGATGTTAGGGAGGTAGGGAGAGAGACAGAGATTTTTTTGTCGATGCTTGTATGAAAGGGATGATTTTTATCTTATCATTTCTTTTATTAAGCGTGCTGGGAGTCTGTACTGATGTGTATTTGCTCATTTATCATATGTTTGCGATGGCTTTCTGTATGTGGAAGTTTTCTTGCATTTGTATAAGATATTTGTCTTAGTTGTTTATAGTTAGACGGTCCAAAAGCAAAAATTATCAATATACCGTCATATTACACGCAACTGAGGAGGACAGGACTACAAAAGTTGAAGATGTCATCTCCTTCACTTCACCCGGAACTGACGAATGAAATCGGACGCACTGTGACCGAGCTGTCGGCCGATAATATCGCACGACCCTGGCAAAGGTGTCTGACGACCGTCGTCTGTACCACCGTGAACCCAGCCTAACACACAACATCCAGGTAGAGGGAGCGATACTGCGTGGGCAAGAGATAAACTCTTTAGGTTATGTAACACTGATTCGATACTGATTTCTGACGCAATCACCGATCAGCTGCGAGCGGCATGGGACCTGACAGGTTCACTGGAACACCCGCGGAGGGTTACGCGACTGGACAGACATCCGTCATCACTGTATCGATCACGTCCGGGTTCCAACGGTTGAGCGAAACAACCTGCAGTATGTACTGAGACTAGTGTAAAGAGCGTCAGTTCTTGAAAAGAATGCAAACGCAAAATCACATGCATGATTTTCAAAGTTTTATTCTGAACTTGTCAAAGTTTTCAGCATGTTAAGAAGAGCACCTTGTGAACAACTTCAAAAGCTTGAATGAAGAAGAAAATTACGGTGCTAAGGAAGATGACGTTTGTGCTGTAACAACTGCTGCTTTATGAAAGCAAACACTCAAACAAAATTCCCTTTTACGGAGGCTGATACTGACTCTTGGCACAGTGTGTGTTGGAACTCCGTCAGAAAATTGAGAATTGAAAGTGGGGGTAGGGAGAATGTATCCAAGTTCAAGAGACGACATGGTACTTCGCAGAACAAACGGAAGCGCAGCCTCCAGAGATCTTTGATGCTTAGTTGATTGCGAGACATTCAACGATAGAGAACCATTAATCTGGCCATTAATCCGGACATTATCAAGTTGTGAAACCTATTTCCTTGTACGTGAAATCTGCGAAGTATTTATTGTTGTTGTTGAGGTGTTAAGTGAATACAGTGGGTAAGCCTATGGTCACGGAGTGGCAAGGCGGGGTGGGCCAAGCATCCATCAGCGGCGCGGTTTCCAAGATAGCTCGCGCTTGCTTGTCGACAGAATGAGTGATGGGAGCTCCGTGCCAACTATTACTGCCCTTCATCGCTCACCACTGGCGCGCGTCGCACATCCACTGGTTAGTGCCCCGAGCCGTTTCTGGAATCGCTCTGGGAACCCTGTCACGCGATACGCACCTCACGCCGAGCGCCACCACAGCAAACAACGTGCGGGCACCGCCAGCTCTACGACTGTTGATATTTTTGAAAACATCGACAATCCGCTACATCGAAATTTAAAAAATATCAAGATCGGCAGAAGAAATATCGGAAAAGATTATTAATATATCGATATATCTATGAAGGAAATATCGACTTACCGGCCTACAAAAATTGCGGTTGCACATTGTAAATATACTGCCGGTTTTAGTGCTGTAGATTTAAGTGCTGATTTATTATTTGATATTCTGTACATCAACAAGTTATCAATCCGCTTTCCCCCCAGTTAGAGAAAGAACTGAAAGGAAAATGATTCATGTTCATACGAGTGGAACAGGAAAGGAAATGACTAGTAGTAGAACAGGATACCCTCCGCCACGCACCTTACGTGGCTACCAGAGTATCTATGCAGAGCCGGCCGAGGTGGCCAAGCGGTTCTAGGCGCTACAGTCTGGAACCGCGCGACCGCTACGGTCGCAGGTTCGAATCCTGCATCGGGCATGGATGTGTGTGATGTCCTTAGGATAGTTAGGTTTAAGTAGTTCTAAGTTCTAGGGGACTGATGACCTCAGAAGTTAAGTCCCATAGTGCTCAGAGCCATTTGATCCATTTATTTATGTAGATGTATATGTGGAAAGGCGACAATCAAACAAGGCTGTTCATGTAATGCGGAGCAATATTGGAAGGTGCTGCCATCAGGTATGGCGAGAACGCGAGATGCTCTGTCCGCAACTTATTTTAAATGACTAACGAATGAGTTGCGGCAGACTTGGCGTTTTGTAGCCGTAAATTTATACTCGTGTCCTAACCTAACCACATCCTCTCGATGCGCATTGTATCCGAGAAAACGGTGAACAGCACCCTGCGGCAGAACTATTAATCACGCTCGCTTTACCCGCGGCGATTAAAGCTGACCTGCGCGAGCAACTCAAGACAAAAAAAGAAAAATCAGTTTCAGTGCCAAAGGCGAACTGTAACTTCTCGCTTTTGCTACGCGAGCTGACGCGCTATCGACCGATGAGCAGTAGTGGTTGGAGCTGATTTACAGGTTATAAGCTACATAGGCAGATTCAAAGCGAAAAAAGAATGATAGGAGACAAAATAAGAGCAAATACAAAAGCCAATATGATGATGCAAATGATGCGAAAATAGATTAAAAGTAAAAAAAATCACATTGACATTAATTAATTGAAAATGATAATAATCAGAGTCATTTTCATAAAGATTTAAAAATAAAAAATTATTGTCACTCAATGAGATTGAATATCACGGCGTTCCGTTTCTCAGACAGTAACTACACCACTTCGCTACGGGAGACCATCAGATTTCAGTCTTATATTTATTTGTTTACAGCACCAACTGCAACGATCATTTGCTGCTTTCAAAAAGTTCGGTTTCACGTCATGTCGTATGAAGTTTACCTACTGTTGGCCGATCTCTGTGATGATAATAACTGAATATGTGAAGCCGAATCGCATTTTGTGCGAAAGAATCCAGTAATCTTTATCTGTTGATGCGTAGGAAATGTGCCTTATTTCGTTACCGTCGTTTTTTGTATGTTTTTTGTGTGTTTATCATGTGTGATGAAATACGAAATAAAAGACCCGGATCTAGGAATTATGAACCAAACACAACAAAGAAAGAAAGGCAGACAAGGAATTGGAAGTGAACTGACTGACTGTTCTAACAGTTTGGCAACAGCGAACATTTAGGGCGTGACGTAGAGCACTCTGATTGGAGAAAGACGCATCCAAGTATCAAGTAATTATAATCAAACCATAGTCAGCCGACGTGGAAATTCTAAACTCCATTTCTTGTCCTCGCAGCAAAGTAAAATCAGCCTATATTATCATTCGCGTCTTCAGACTCGACCCGGAGATTGATAGAGTAGCTGAATCGACAAAAGTCGCAATCCGGTGTACGGCAATAAGACCAACACTCACTTGTTACGGGATGGTCGGGTCGCTAACAACAATTGCCCAGCATACAGTGTATTGTGCACGGGCACTGTTGTCTCCATTGTATGTGAAGTTCGCTGTGATGAATTTAGTTCCACTTGTTTATAAAAGTAGGCGACGTGCTAAAGACCTTGACGCCTGTTAACAAAGTCATGCCGGCCGCTGTGACCGAGCGGTCCTAGGCGCTTCAGTCCGGAACCTGCTGCAGTCGCAGGTTCGAATCCTGCCTCGGGCATGGATGTATATAATATCCTTAGGTTAGTTAGGTTTAAGAATTTGTAAGTCTAGCGGACTGATGACTTCAGATGTTAAGTCCCATAGTGCTTTGAGCCATTTCAATGAAGTCATATTAGGTTGGCAGCGAAAGAAACCTTTCAGTACCAGGTAAGTGCCTTCGATTTGTATCGTTCCAGCTCGTCCCCATGAGCCACCACACCAATGGTCTTCTTGGACCACCCAAGTAGTAAATATTTTGTTCATATATTAATTTTCGACACAATAAGTGTCTACTAGTTGCGAATTTTTGGCTGGCGTGGATGACGTATAGTGACCAGTTCACGATCCTTATCAGAACAAATTTGAGTGGAGAGCGGTGCTCACACGCTCCATACGGTAAATAGAAAGAAAAAAAACATTTTTAAATGTTCTTGGGTATTCAGCCGCGTAGCGTTGCATAAATGGTGCGATATTTCGGCATGCTGACTAGTTACCATCTTCAGACTTCTGAAGAACGCAACAAGTCAGCTTGGCGAAATATCGCCCCATTTGGACACCACTAACCTGAATACCCGAGAACATTATAAAATTATCGTGCGCCGGAAAAGCCTAAAAATCGCATGAAAATAATCTTATCTAAAATTGTAATGCGTTAAATTATAAAAGTTTTTACCCCATAACTTACTGAATTACTAACCGAAACAAAGATGACGCCGAGCAGAGTGGCCGCGCTTTTTCAGGTACCATGTCACGGATTGCGCGGCCCCTCCCGCCGGAGGTACGAGTTGCTTTTAGCATAAGTTAGTTTAAGTAGTGTGTAAGTCTAGGGACTGATGACCTCAGCAGTTTGGTCCCGTAGGAATTTTTGAACATTTTTGAACAAAGATGCCTACTTACCAAGTCAGAATCTGCTGATTTGCTAAGTAGGCACATGTTTGTTGTGACATTCATCTGCGAACATTTTACAAAGAATGTATTATCGTTTGGTGTTTGTTCTTAAGACCAGGCACTTTCCGTGCAGCCACAGTAGGCCAGGCCAGCAAATGGACCAGCTGGTTCGAAACTAGCCAGACATACGCACTGCAAGCCTGAGAGGTTTGTTAAGAAACGTTTATATATCATCTACATTATAAGCATGAAAATGTAAGCTACGGTCCCGTCGACGAGGCCTTTAGGCACTGAGCGCAGGATCGGATAGGACCAGAATGGGAAAGAAATCTGTCGTGTTCTTTTCAAAAGAAACAGAAGACTTGAATCTGGAGCGTAGGGCGGAGTCTTGAACGCTGCACCTCCCGATTTGGGATCCAGTGCTTCAACCGATGCGCCACCTGGCGCAGTAGCTGTACTAGCGTTAGGGCGGAGTACACGCAGTTTTACTGCCTCGCCTAACCACAATGAAGTACTGCCTCGTAACAGAGCTATCAGTGCAGGCAGACGGCTCACCTTGCCGCTCCCTCAGAAAACAATGGCACAGGCCGGAATAATAAGAGAGTGTGTGTAGGCTAAGTAGTTATCTGAGGCAGAGCGGCGACACCTGTGGGGAGATACAAGGCGCGGAGCAGCGCCTCCTGACGAGAGGTGTAAACAATACCGCCACACACGCGCAGCAGCCGGCGGAAGTGCATCACGAGTTTCCGCGAAGGCGAGCCAGATTGCCGCTTCCGGTGCCAGTGATAAAACAGCCTCCGCCGGCGACCCGCTGTAAAACAGCCGCGACGGCACGCCTTTTACGGCCTTATTAGGGCGCAATAAAAAATTGCGCGGCGCCGGCCCGCTTCTGGGAGCGCTTCAATGGGCACCCTTGTTGCCGGCGTAGACGCCGCAGAGGTGAGCACATCGGGCGACGCCAACTACCGGCTTCCGCGGTAAGGTACGCTCATCTGCACCTTCCCGGAGCATGCACTAGTTCTCTTAGCACAGCAGTCTTGTCGGTGGAGGAGGTGGCCGTATACGACAGGTAGCCATGAAGTTTTAATCATCAACTCGAAAGAATAAGTTTATGTAGTCTTAACAACTTTTTGTTTGTCTGCAGGTACATGTCTGCAGTCCTCCATAGAGATGGGCTGCGACATTTTGTTCTGACTCCCACTTGCAGCCATGTGAGAGGCATAAGAAGAGTGACCAAGATGTCTCCACATCCGAATTCGGAAGTGAGTCGGAACACCATCACGTAGTAGCCACATTACCCTTCGTGCCAGTAAAGGCACGTCTTCCAGCAGCGGAGGCAGGATTACCAGTGGAAGTGTCGATTTGCCTAGCCCGTGAGGCGCTGTCAGAGGATGACTAGTCCTACGAAGCGATCGCCAAAAATCCCCGCCCGCACATTGAGAATAAACCGGTGTTGATGGTTCGCTGGCACCATACCTCCGCCGGCCGGAGTGGCCGAGCGGTTCTAGGCGCTACAGTCTGGAACCGAGCGACTGCTACGGTCGCAGGTTCGAATCCTGCCTCGGGCATGGATGTGTGTGATGTCCTTAGGTTAGTTAGGTTAAGTAGTTCTAAGTTCTAGGGGACTGATGACCTCAGAAGTTAAGTCCCATAGTGCTCAGAGCCATTTTTGAACCATACCTCCAAAACACCAGTACAGACAGAAGATTCCCTCCTGAATGTGTGTAGTCTCGTGTGCGCTTTCAATCACTGAAACCAACGCTGTCAAAGATCTTTTATCTCCAGAATGAGATTTTCACTCTGCAGCGGAGTGTGCGCTGATACGAAACTTCCTGGCAGATTAAAACTGTGTGCCGGACCGAGACTCGAAATCGGGACCTTTGCCTTTCGCAGGCAAGTGCTGTAGCAACTGAGCTACCCAAGCACGACTCACACCCCTTCCTCACAGCTTTACTTCCGCCAGTACCTCGTCTCCTACCTTCCGAACTTTACAGAAGCTCTCCTGCGAACCATGCAGGACTAGCACTCCTGAAAGAAAGGATATAGCGGAGACATGGCTTAGCCACAGCCTAGGGGATGTTTTCAGAACGAGATTTTCACTCTGCAGTGTAGTGTGCGCTGATATGAAACTTCCTGGCAGATTAAAACTGTGTGCCGGAGTTCGCAGGAAAGCTTCTGTAAAGTTTGGAAGGTAGGAGACGAGGTACTGGTGGAAGTAAAGCTGTGAGGACGGGGTGTGAGTCGTGCTTTGGTAGCTCAGTTGGTAGAGCACATGCCCGCGAAAGGCAAAGGTCCCGAGTTCGAGTCTCGGTCCGGCACACAGTTTTAATCTGCCAGAAAGTTTCATCTTTTAGCTCCACCTTCACGTTGGTGTACCTCCACTGGGACACATTTTCGGCCATACTTCCATATGACCTCCTTTGTTTCTTATCCTCAAAGTGATGATTCTCTGCAATTTGTTCTCGTTCAGAAAAATCACTATGTACAGAACGTCCACATATATGGAAAGGGCCATACAAAACTGCCAGTGCAGCTACTTCGAAAATAAAAGTATCTAATCTTGTTTGCCCATCAAAAAGATTCTAATAATCAATTTCATGGCTAAGAAGCGTCATTAGATATACGGGGCGATTCAGCTGCCCCTACATTTAAGAAAGCTGCAATGCCGTCAAAAACCACCGTGATTTTTTTCATATTTTCTCGCTCCCTACTGCAAACTGTTCCTACACAAAAAATTAACTGGACTTTTTGGCAGAAAATTTCACACAGCTAGGCTATGTACTACAATACCTTTCAGCTGGAAGCCAGATTTTCGAGTTATTCAAGAAAAACGCGTTTGATGCTCATTTTTGTGCGATTTTCTTGATTAATTCGAAAACTAAGGCATCTACCAAAAACATACCCCAAAGCAAAATTTAGCTACATTAAATTTCCTACAAAAAGGCCCTGTTCATAATTTCTATAGGACTGACAATTTGCACGCAGCAAGCGAGAGAATATGAAAACTTGCGGTTGGTATATGAAAGCACTGCGGGTTGCATAAAAGCCAAGAGCAGGGGCAACCGAATCACCCTGAAGGAAATAACGAGGTACTAAGCACTGTTGCTGTCTGCCGTGGCAGCAATTTCTCTTCTCCGTTTATATATCAGTTCGATTCGATGAGCGATGTATCTGACAAGTTCGCTGCCAGATACTTTCACGTTGAGAGCTTCCGTTTTTAAAAGACAATCATTTACGAATGAATTCGTACTGGGGAACGAACTGTCGTCACCTGGTTAATTAGTACCACGGTGAATCTGTGAAAACAAGTAGGCGATAAGTGCTCGCAGCGACCAGCTGTTGCCGAAACGGAGGCCCGCCGCCCGCGGACAACTTGCGGGGGTGTCTCACGCGTGGGCGCAGCCGGCGGGCGGTCTTGTGGGTGACAGTTTATCACATTACGTATTACACCTCCGCAATCCTGCGCGCTCCTGCAGGAGACAAACAACTGTTAACTTAGTTCTCCAATTAGCCACGAGACAGCGCGCTGCGCCGTTGGCCGCCACAGCTGGGTCGGTAGCCGGCAGCGTGTGAGACGGCCTGTGGGGCTCTACTCGTGCGCTACGGGCTGGCGACTGTCGGCACGTAAGCAAACGTTAGCTACAGCATCCAGCGGCGTCCGCAGTTAACGAGCATAGAAGAAATGCTCCGTGTCCTGTACGCTCTACTATAAATTATGGGTCTCGTGTGTGTTCCCATGCCTATATTCTTCTTTACCGAGGGATGCATTTCTCGTAAGTCCTAAACCATTTAGTTCCCGCAGTCGTTCCCACTGAGGTTCCAAGAAATACATAGTTTATGCACTGCAAATCAATATGCACTGTTGCTGCATAATTTATCTTGTTGTTGTTGTTGTGGTCTTCAGTCCTGAGACTGGTTTGGTGCAGCTCTCCATGCTGCTCTATCCTGTGAAATCTTCATCTCCCAGCACTGACTGCAACCTACATCCTTCTGAATCTGCTTAGTGTGTTCATCTCTTGGTCTCCCTCTACGATTTTTACCCTCCACGCTGTTCTCCAATGCTAAATTTGTGATCCCTTGATGCCTCAGAACATGTCCTACCAACCGGCCCCTTCTTCTTCTCAAGTTGTGCCACAAACTCCTCTTCTCCCCAATTCTATTCAATACCTCCTCATTAGTTATGTGATCTGCCCATCTAATCTTCAGCATTCTTCTGTAACACCACATTTCGAAAGCTTCTATTCTCTTCTTGTTCAAACTATTTATCGACCATGTTTCACTTCCATACATGGCTACACTCCATACAAATACTTTCAGAAACGACTTCCTGACACTTAAATCTATACTCAATGTTAACAAATTTCTCTTCTTCAGAAACGCTTTCTTTGCCATTACCAGTCTACATTTTATATCTTCTCTACTTCGACCACCATCAATTATTTTGCTGCCCAAATAGCAAAACTCCTTTACTACGTCAAGGGTCTCATTTCCTAATCTAATTCCCTCAGCATCACCGACTTAATTCGACAACTTTCCATTATCCTCGTGTTGGTTTTGTTGATGTTCATCCTATATCCTCCTTTCAAGACACTGTCCATTCCGTTCAACTGCTCTTCCAAGTCCTTTGCTGTCTCTGACAGGATTACAACGTCATCGGCGAACCTCAAAGTTTCTATTTCTTCTCCATGGATTTTAATACCTACTCCGAATATTTCTTTTGTTTCCTTTACTGCTTGCTCAATATACAGATTGAATTGCATCGGGAAGAGGCTACAACCCTGTCTCACTCCCTTCCCAACCACTGCTTCCCTTTCATGCCCCTCCACTCTTATAACTGCCATCTGGTTTCTGTACAAATTGTAAATAGCCTTTCGCTCCCTGTATTTTAGCCCTGCCGCCTCTAGAATTTGAAAGAGAGTATTCCAGTCAACATTGTCAAAAGCTTTCTCTAAGTCTACAAATGCCAGAAACGTAGGTTTGTCTTTCCTTAATCTTTCTTCTAAGACAAGTCGTAAGGTCAGTGGTGCCTCACGTGTTCCAATATTTCTACGGAATCCATACTGATCTTCCCCGAGGTCGGTTTCTACCAGTTTTTCCATTCGTCTGTAAAGAGGTTGTTACATCTTAGTTTCAGGCCACACAGTTCTTTCAACTTATCTGCACACGACACGCAGTATTTTTTTACGTTATTATCTACATTGAATACCGTTTTATTTATATAAACAACAGCTGCAATCACTCGTGTCACTTTTCGCTATTAATTACGATAACCGTCGTATACGGATCTGTGGTCGAGAGCGACGTAGCATAAATTAAAAATCTACAGCTCCATACACGAATGGAACAGTTCCGAAGTTCGCGGTAGGGTGGCTACGCGATCTCCACGTAATTGTAGCTACTAGAGGCGACTAATGAGGCTGCTAGACCATCCGGCCGTGCCTCCGAGCGAGTGCACGTAGGCAGCAGCAAGATGCAGGCGCGCGCTGTGGGCCCTGCAGGCCTGCTCTGTTCTGCTCCTTATCAGCGATATTTACGACGTCGCCGCAGTGACGCCTGCCTCTCCAGCATCCTGCCATGCTAGCAGGGAGCGGCGCCTAGGGCGCTCTCAAAACACGGCAGAGGTTCATACTCAGTAGTGGCTAATATCGGGGCTATAGAAGCTCTCCATATACTTTCAAGACAGAGAAACCAGTATCCAGAATTACTTGGAATTTGATGCAAATCGCATTTCTATTGTCATCCGAATATCTCGCGTGGTCTTCGTGAGAGAGACTGGGGCCCTTACCTATATTCGGTCGTTTTGTTCTTCGTTCCATACATGATTGCACTGGGGCATGTAGTTGCTACTACAGGTACAAAGCACGCTCTGCCATGCACCGTATTTCCGTGTAGATGTCGATGTTGACTGATGGTTGAGTGTATAAGTTCCGGGTTCTGGGTTTACTTTTATGCATATGACGTATTGTGGTGCCACAGCTGTTCAGACTCTGAGGTACATTGGTCAGCCAAAACATTATGACCACTGCCCACCGCGACGTTGGAGCCACCTGGTGGCGTTGCAGTCACGTGACGCGATAAAAAAGTATGTGATAAGCATCAAACGTTAGCATACAACATACATACATGCTTATATAATTTTAAGACAATGGTACACCTTGCTGGACATAGTCTACATTGATGTAAGTGTTCCGTAATGTTCTGAGCTCCACAGACACAAGGATTAATCTTGTGGAATATCCCCCTTTTTTGTAAATTGTCTTGTCTTCCAACACCTTATCTGAGCTTGTCCAGAGTGTTCCACAGCGGCCAGTCTTCAGTGAAACCAGCTACTAGATTTTCCTATATTGTCATCCAATGGTGTTCGGATCTCATCTTCCACACAGATGAAGGGAACATATCTGTTGGCCAATGTTATATGTAGCCCTCAATGAACCTTTCATGAACGCCAGTGTTAAAGGTAGAGGTTGGTGACCATATAGTGCGTGTTCATCAGAGGTAGAGACCTTATATCTGGGCCGGCCAGAGTGGCCGTGCGGTTCTAGGCGCTACAGTCTGGAACCGAGCGACCGCTACGGTCGCAGGTTCGAATCCTGCTTCGGGATGTGTGTGATGTCCTTAAGTTAGTTAGGTTTAATTAGTTCTAAGTTCTAGGCGACTGATGACCTCAGACGTTAAATCGCATAGTGCTCAGAGCCATCTGAACCATTTTGAACTTTATATCTTTCTGCACATGTCTGCAGGGGCAGTCCCAGCCCAGCGGTGGAGTTTATCCAGTATGTAGGTTTCAGGCATACGGAAATGGGTGTACACGACACATTGAGAGCGATATGCACTTGTCTGCCGTGGGCAGAATCGTACCACACAGGGCTAGTACATTAACATGCTCCATAACACAAAGGCAAAGCTGTAGTTTTAACTGTTTTTGCAGCTGCACGCCAGGATGTTCTCGCAATTTTGCAGAATATCTTGTTTCTTCCAGATGCCTTGTTTTATAAGCATACAGTGCTTCCATTTACAAAAACAGCTTTGAAATGTAATTCGTGGAGTGGCTGTTTTCCATTACCTTCAAGGTTCTGAAACGTGACAGGACTTTCGTCCCGGGTAAGAATTTTGCACTCCAAACTGCGCAGCAGTGAGAGATTAAATTATAAGTTTGTTTATTATGTTGCAAAGTGATGTGGATCATAAATCACAGGATGCATACGACATCCAGTACATCCCTATCTGGCAAAATACTCTAGAGTTTAAGCCAGCCTTGGGGGTGATCGCCACTTTGGGCTTTCTGAATTACCACAAGTAAAAATGCCAGGATCGAAGACGTGGTCGATTCCTTTTCCAAAGTGGGGTTGAACGCCTCTCTCAAGATTTTTACTGTAGTTCATACGTTCAGCAAACATAACCATTCACTTTCCGAACAATACAGATTAGATAAGGTTTTTATTACATTTTATTTTGAATTAGACCAGCTCCAGACCCAAAACTACAGTACACGAGGGCTGATGCCGATGGTAGCAACAGTCCTGCTGCTGTACTTCAGTTTTAGGTTTGAAGGTGGCTCAATTCGTCCGAAACTGGTACTGAATGTGAAGCAAAAACGTGATCTAGACTTTGTTCACAAAAGAACAATACAAGATTACTACCTTCCTGTAACTATTCACTTTTTAGCACCTTTTAGGGCGTGCGTTGAATACCTTAGACCAGAAATGAGAATCGAGCTGGTAGGCCAGACGTCACGTCACTCTCTGGGTGAGGGAAGTTCACTGATATACATCTCCAAGGTTTAACAAGAAGATTCATACACTGTCCAGTGACTTTAACGCGGCCACCTGTCAAAAGTCTGAATAACCGCCTTTTGCAGGGCGGACCGTAGCGAGACGTGCCGGAAGACTGTCAGTGAGGCACAGGGAGGTACCGACGGGGATGTGGATCCGTGCTAATTCCAGGGCTGTGACCAGCTGGGCTAGGTTTCTCCGTTGAGGATCCAAGGAGTGAACAGCTCTATCGATGTGGTCCCACAGATTCTCGATTGGGCTTTAATTAGAGGAGCTGGGTAGTAAGATGAGCACGGTAAACTCACTCCAGTAATCGAACGACCCTGCAAGCTGTATGACACGTAGCATTGTCCTGCTGGTAGATTTCACCATGCCGAGGAAAAACAAACTGGACATAGGAGTGGATAAGGACCCCAAGGATAGATACATACTTTCATTGATTCATTGTACCTTCGAGAATGACGATCTCACCTAGGGAATGCCACGAAAAAATTTCCCAGACCATAATGCAGGCAGGGTGTTTGATTTGAGACGTTTCACGCCATACTCGCCAATGGCCATATCTCCCATGGAGCATAAAACATGATTCATCTGGAAAGACCATCGCTCGCCACTAAGTGGGCGTGCAGTTGCGGTACTGGCGTGGAAATTCCAGCCTCCGTTGCCGATGAAGGGCAGTCAGCATTGGTGCATGATTCAGGCGCCCGCTGCGGAGGCCCTTGCGCAGCAATGCTCGCTGAACAGTCGTTGAGGAGACACTGCTGGTGCATCTGGGATATCGACTGCTCAACAGTTGGACTTCTATTCGCCCGTACACATCTCCGCAGCCGTTGTTCATTCCTGGTGCACCACTTTTCGTTAGCGCCGTTTTTCCATGTACTATATACCGGGTGATCAAAAAGTCAGTATAAATTTGAAAACTGAATAAATCACGGAATAATGTAGATAGAGAGGTACAAATTGACACACATGCTTGGAATGACATGGGGTTTCAATAGAACCAAAAAAATACAAACGTTCAAAAAATGTCCGACAGATGGCGCTTCATCTGAGCAGAATAGCAATAATTAGGATAATGAAGTAAGACAAAGCAAAGATGATGTTCTTTACAGGAAATGCTCAATATGTCCACCATCATTCCTCAAAAATAGCTGTAGCCGAGGAATAATGTTGTGAACAGCACTGTAAAGCATGTCCGGAGTTATGGTGAGGCATTGGCGTCGGATGTTACCTTTCAGCATCCCTAGAGATGTCGGTCGATCACGATACACTTGCGACTTCAGGTAACCCCAAAGCCAATAATCGCACGGACTGAGGTCTGGGGACCTGGGAGGCCAAGCATGACGAAAGTGGCGGCTGAGCACACGATCATCACCAAACGACGCGCGCAAGAGATCTTTCACGCGTCTAGCAATACTTTGTTTATTTTTTTTTGTTCTAATAAAACCCCATGTCATTCCAAGCATGTGTGTCAATTTTTACCTGTCTATCCACATTATTCCGCGGTTTATTAAGTTTTCAAATTTATAATGACTTTCTGAACAGCCGGTACTTTAACCACGGTGGCACGCGAACAGTTTATAAACCTTGCCGTTAGGAAATGTTCCCACCCTTGGCTCGAAAGCCAAGCCGCGCGGGATTACCCGAGCGGTCTCAGGCGCTGCAGTCGTAGACTGTGCGGCTGGTCCCGGCGGAGGTTCGAGTCCTCCCTCGGGCATGGGTGTGTGTGTTTGTCCTTAGGATAATTTAGGTTAAGTAGTGTGTAAGCTTAGCGACTGATGACCTTAGCAGTTAAGTCCCATAAGATTTCACACACATTTGAACATTTTTTTTCGAAAGCCAAGGTAAGATAAATCGCTCCGTTTCCGCATTACGACAACGACTGGACTGTTTACTGCGTCACGCCGATATGGTATTTATACACTACATTGCTAGTGCTGCCATTTGTCATCTGTGGTTATCGTACGTTGACGTCGCCATTAATGTGACTGGACCGTGTAGAATCGCAGTGGCCATATCTTCAAACAAATGCTTGGGTACATTCGGTCTATTCCCCAACTGGAAAAGAAGCGGACGTAGGAGGAGGAGAAGACAGTCCTCAGTGGAAGTGAGGGAAAGAGGGACAGCGATGTAGGGTGTGGGAGGACGCCGACCTGGTGGTAATGCCTCCTGATGGGAGGCCGTCGGCCCGACTCTTAAGGAATCCAGGCTTTGCAGCACGCCACGAATTTACAACCGGCGGGCACGCGACCTTCGTCCGACGGAGCGGACGCGCTCCGGGCGGATGGGTGGATGGGTGGCCGCCGCCGGCGTTATTGATGGCGGCGCAATCACACGCGCTCCTCTCCGCCGCTTCTTAATGGCGCGCGCTCGGGTATCACTCACGGCCGACCAGCGTCCATTCGCCCCATTAGTTTATTACCGCGCCGCTGTTCGAGTCCGTAAAGCATCTCGAGGGCCGGCCGCGGGCGAAAACTAAATTTTACTCTTTCCGTCCGTAATTCTGACCGTACTACGGCAGGAGGAGCACAATGGACGATAAGGCGATGGAGGATTTTTTTTTCTCTAGCTGCTTATATTTTATGACCCACCGTCTAATTTCTTATGGTGGGTCGTATGTTGCCACTTAGCCGCTGTGACTAGGTCCGGGGTCCGGAGTGACTGAAAGTGACACCACCCCGGCTCCCGTCCCCACTCGCACCTTTGCCCGTGTCCCGCCACGTGGAGGCGGGCTCTACTTTTTTTTGTGCAGCATTAGAAAAACTTATAACTAATACATAATCAAGTAAGATATTAATAAGCAAAACGAAATTAAATATTTAGAAAGAAGGAAGGAAGAGAATTGAATAGAGAAGGGATAGGTATAATATTGCCCGTCACCTGGTTGTGGGCGGCGGCCCGGGTCTTGGAATGACCCTCAAGACGCTGGCCGTCGCTCACCATGCCTTTAACATCTACCATCCTAAAAACTAACTTAGCTAGAAGAGATTAGGATACGTTAAAGCTAGAAACTAAGACTAAGACCTCCATGTCCAGCGTGCTAAACTATTTACAATATACAATAGAGAGGTAACTGATTTTGTGCTTGGCTTAAAGTTGCTAATGAAAGGGTACTTGTGGTAAAAGTAATAAGGTAATGACGCTAACGGTTTGTTTTGAGCCTACAAGGCTCCTAGTAGAGTACATCAGGCGCAAGCAAATGGTTCAAATGGCTTTGAGCACTATGGGACTTAACTTCTGAGGTCATCAGTCCCCTAGAACTTAGAACTACTTAAACCTAACTAACCTAAGGACATCACACACATCCATGTCCGAGGCAGGATTCGAACCTGCGACCGTAGCGGTTGCGCAGTTCCAGACTGTAGTGCCTAGAAACGCACGGCCACTCCGGCCGGCAGGCGCAAGCACCTCCCGGCCCCGCCAACACGACCTGAACGGTGGTTTTCCCCGATCTACCCTAGGTATCCGTCGGGTTGGGCTCAAAAGAGAGGAACTACAATTAAGATTCTTCCATCCAGGCCGTGCGCCGCCTCTTACCAGGGGGCGTAGGTCCCATGAAGAGGTGTCTAACTTCAAGCTTCAGATCAAAAGTTATTAGTGTAGTGGAGGTTTAGGCATAGGCTGAGTAGGTTGGTTGTACAAACAATTCACGCTGAGCCAATGAGACTTACAATGATACGTGGTGTGGCAGTTAGCACCTTCCGGCCCCGCCAGCAACACAGCCTGAACGGTGGTTTTCCCCGATCTACCATAGATATCCGTCGGATTGGGCTCAAAAGAGAGAGACCACAATTAAGATCCTTCCATCCAAACTGTGCGCTGCCTCTTAACGGAAGGCGTAGGTCCCTTGAAGAGGTACCTAGCTTTAATAAAAGATCATTCCGGCGGCACATGAAAGCGGTATAAATGAGTCCGATATTACGGTGGTACTATCAACGCCCCGATAGGACCACGGCGGCCGGGAGCGCCCGCGTTAATTCTGGTAAGGAGGATCTGAAGCGGCGCGGAGGAGCAGACGTGAGGACTGGTATACTCCGTTTTGAGGACCACTTTCGAGGGCGGGATCCCGCGTAATCTGACAAAACAATCTGACGCACGGGCCGCTCGTGACAAAAATATTATACGGCTGTATAAACGGGGAGGCGGTGTGCATAAGGTGGCAGCGGATAAGCTAATGGTAGCAAGTGCGCCGGCTATCGCGCTATCAATCTGACTGCGCGCGCTCCCCGGGCCGCGCCTGCGCGCACGCGCCGACCGCGCAGCCACTTGTTCCCCGGCCGGCCCGCGCACCGCCGCAGACGCGGGATTCGGTTTCGTTGCGGCGGGCCGTATTATTTTGACACGCGGTGACGCTTCATCAGTTCTTGTCACATCCGTTCAGTCTCCGCGGCGTCTGCATTCCGCTGTTGCTCCGAGCGCCGGCGCTGCCAATCACGCCGGCCAAATGGGCTGTAAAATCGAGGGCAAACGCGCAGGTGCACGGCCCGGAGCACGCGAGATACAAAACCTGCTGCCTCGGTTATGGCTCCGACGTGCACTGTTTTCCGGATCGCGGCCGTGAGGGCGAGCAAGTGCAAGGTAGCGTTTGCATTTTCGCAGATTTCTCCTTGAATTTAAATGTTGATACGGCATAAAACAGGAGGTCTTGTGGTCGCGGAGAGGGGGTGCAACATGGTTCACGAAATGAAATGTCGTGTGGTTAGGGCCTTCCGTCTGGTAGACCGGTCGCCTGGTGCAAGTCTTTTGCGTCGACGCCACTTCGGCGACTTGCGTGTCAATGGCGAGGATATCATTTAACCTTTCGGTCAAAAGGCTTTATAGAGAAATAGAAAGCACACACATATTCACAAAAGCTCAACCCAATGACTCAGATACACAAATGACTATTGGTCAGGATATGGTGGCCAGAGATAGTGGCTAAATGTGTGTGAGATGCACTTGTGTTTGTGTGTGTGGTTGTGTGCGTGTGCGTGTGCGTGTGCGTGTGCGTGTGTGTGTGCGTGTGGGTGAGTGGATGGGTGGGTCGATGGGTGAGTGGATGCGTGCGCAGGAAGAAAGCATTTTGGTTGTAAGTTTAAATGTTTAGTAGTCCCCTCACTGTTCCCGGCTGCAACTCAATACCCCTTCTTTGTGATGAGAAGCAATCTATCCTTCCAATAATATCGTTTTTTGCATCTTGGGCTTTCCATAATTTAAATGAGAAATTTAGATATGAAAACCAGAACAGAAGAGAATCAAAGTGTCTGAGATGTGGTGTTACAAAAGAATGTTGAGAATTAGGTGGACTGATAAGGTACACAATGAGGAAAGGTATATATGGAAAACACTGACAGCGAGAAGGGAGGGGATGATATAATATCTGTTAAGTTATCAAGTAGTAATGCCCATTGTACTAGAGGGAACTGTAAAGGTAAAAACTATTGAGGAAGACAGAGATTGGAATTCATTTAGCAAATAACTGAGGCCATAGGTTGCAAGTGCTACTCTGAGATGAAAAGGTTGGCACAGGAGTGGAATTTGTGGCGGGCCACGCAAAACTGGTTACAATATTGAGGACTCAGAAAAAAGAAAAAGAAAAATGGAAGATAACATGTTACATCCATGAATCAAATAAGAACTCTCAGTTGTTAAAACTCTGAACTTGCACCAAGACGGATCAAATTTCAAACCACTATCTAGTGATTTACTTTTTTATCTTTTCCTTTAACCGTATTAAATAGATGACATTATGATTTCTATGAATAGGCCACAACAAATTCTGTCCACTCCAATGATCAACCCAGTCCCTGAGCAGAGAAAATCTCCGACCCAGCCGGGAATCGAACTTGGGAGCCTTTGCACAGCATTCGGCCGCGCTGACCACTTAGTTATCGCGGTGGACAAGGTTCGTGCGATTCCACTACACTACACTCTCAGCTTTCCAACCTGGCTGTTTTACGATCGCTGTAAATTAAGAACGTAGACCCAAGTTAACTATAACTACACTAACAGTGCATTGGATGCGCTGAAGCATCATGCACTTTAAAAATATAATAAGTGACACTACCCTAGACAATAATTTTATCCAACATTAACTTCACTGACAAAAATGCTTCAAATAGCTCTAAGCACTATGGGACTTAACATCTGAGGTAATCAGTCACCTAGATTTAGAACTACTTAAACCTAACTAACCTAAGGACATTACACACATCCATGCCCCAGGCAGGATTCGAACCTGCGACCGTAGCAGCAGCGCGGTTCCGGAGTGAAGCGCCTAGGTTGCTCGGTCACAGCGGCAGGCTAACTTCAGTAACGCTGTATTGTAAAGTGGAGTATGCTGATAGAAGTGAGACAGGCTCGAAGTTTTATCGAAGCTCTCTCAATTGAAATAGATGGGTAAGAGGACCTCTCTACTGTCTAAAGCTTTCCTATCGTCTTTTATTTTCTTCTTCGAATAAATGAAAACTGTTTTCCATTTACAGACATATGATATGTTTTTTCTAATTAACAAACAATACAGTAAATAATGAGAGAATAAGAAACAACACAGAGCGGTCTGCCTCCACGTAGCTCGAGGTACGGGCAACGTCGTGGACATTTGAGAAGCTAACAAACTTGCAAAGAGATCTAAATGCTGTAGCTGCTAGTTTTTAGTAGCAAGCGACTCACCACAGATACCAAGGCGGTGGGTTACACATGTTAAGAAAAAAATGTCATTTATACCACGACCGGGTTCTTTCGCCCGTTTGCCATGTTCAAGTGCACTCGCCTATACTGGTAAATTCACACAGTTATCCTTCGTGACTGTTTACAGATGTACATCTCTCATTTTGTTACGAAACCGCTGTCGTAGTAAACACGAAAGAGAACAAATGTCCATACTCGTTGACGCTTCAAAATAACATTACCGGTCTAATGTAATACGTACATAAAAATAAAAAAGTCATAACACGTTGCACTGAATGTTGCTCAACCCGGGTTGATACGACACTGTGCTGGTTCGAGTAGACAGTTGTTCAAAGATATATCGACAGCCACTGTCCAGCTGATTGAACCTATCGATATACGCCGGAGCCGGCCGTTGTGGCCGAGCGGTTCTAGGCTCTTCAGTCTGGAACCGCGCTGCTGCTACGGTCGTAGGTTCGAATCCTGCCTCGGGCATGGATGTGTGTGCTGTGCTTAGGTTAGTTAGGTTTAAGTAGTTCTAAGTCTAGGGGACTGTTGACCTCAGATGTTAAGTCCCATAGTGCTCAGAGCCATTTTAACCATTTTTTATACACGCCGGAGACATAGTGCCTCACTACTGTATTTTGTTAACGAACCAAATGATATAAAAAAGTGGTAAACTTTTGCCTATCATACAGTGTGCCCGAGTTCGATTCCCGGCCGTGTTGGAGATTTTCTCCGCTCGTGGAGTGGGTTTTGTGTTGTGTTCGTCATCATCATCATAATCATCATCATAACCGATGCGCAAGTCGCCCAATGTGGAATCACATGAAATAAGCTTGCAACCCGGCGACCAAAATTCCCCGAAAAGGGCCTCCCGGTCGCCAACGCAACACGATCATTTCATTTCACTTTATTAACTACAAAAGAACACACAATGCGGGGAGACTCACACCAGAGTCGCGATGCAACTGCTTTGTTGATTGATTGGGAGTGGCACACAGACTGCGTTGCAGTCGTGGCATTGGGTGAGGTACAGTTCACCATTATGGTCACATCTCAAGTAATTGGAGTCCGACGCTCGCGCGACATTGCTTCACGGTTCCTTTGCGCCAGTGGACGAACAGCCTAAGAAAGACGTTCTGTATCGAGAAGGATTCTACTGAGAGTCCGAAACAAGTCAAGAAACACACTTATTCCTCCAAAATACGTGTCACCTAACGACGACAGTGTTAAGATTAGAGAAATTAAGTCACTTGACGAAAGAGGACAATTAGGACGCTAGTGGAATAGAAATAAAAGGAGGGGAGGGGGTTTGGATTAAATTGGTATACACTAGGCATCCTTCGCAACATACTGAATGGTTTCTCGTGCAGTATACGTGTAGATCTATTTTATACCCGAATTAATCTTCCCCGTTCCGTAGTGCATCGATAAATACGGGCTACTTCATAATTTATTTACGTCCTAATATTTCTTACTTTGTCGCTATAGCGAAATTCTGATTTTCGAGGGACAGAACACCAATTCTCGCTGGAAACTACCATCAAATAGCATCCAGAAGAATAAGTTTTCCACGCACTTCATTAAATCACTGTACTCTCGTGAATTTACGCAATGACGTTAAGAAGGGAGACTGTGGGATAGAAACTTTATGGATATTTACAAGAATAGTTTCATTTCTTTTATCTTGCAATCAGACACGGGGCGCAGTTTACAGATGTTCAGTAAATTAAACTAATCTATCGTGTATCGCTGTTGCGTCGCAGGTAGCATCGTGAACAATGAACCTAACTACTTTCTCTCTTTGGTTAAAATGGTTTCACTCTGAGTAAACATTCTATCCCATCAGTTAACATGTTTGGTAAAGTTGCCATCAAAGTAGCGAACAGTGTTTTGTATCATGTATTTATAACGTCGATAACTGACGGTAGCAAAAGCAGTAATAACAATCCGTACATGTGCAACTGCAGTAGATGTTTGAAAACCGGTGACATGCGCTGATGTCCCTGAGGCTGCGTGGAAACGATCCAGTCAAGCTCAGAGCAAGTGTATAGCCCCTGTTTCTATTATTAATAGCAAATGTCAGACTCACAACAACAATCTGTGTCTGTTTATTATTTCAATCTGTCAGCGTCATTACCTAAAGCAACCGCGAGGAGATAAGATTTTTTAAAAAACCGCTGTACTCTTCCAGAGTCAGTATCGAGGAGTCCACATTATTTTATTTTGAATAAACGTATCAACAGGGGCTATACTTAAATGTAGGGAATGTTAATTAATTAATTAACACGTTACATCTGGAAGGGTTCTGATAACACGATAAGAATGGCGCAGGTCGCTCTTTGGTGCACTGTCTAAGCGTTTTATCGGTTAGTTTAATGCAGTCATCCACCAACTCCTGCCCTGATTTACTATTTTAGTCTCAACGCAACTACCGCACCCAAACGTCCTCTATAATCTAATCGGTATATTGTAGTCAACTTCTGTCCTTACTATATTTGCCACAATGCTCATCACAGTGCCACAAGTTATCCTGAAAGCTGTACCAGATGACTCGCTAACGTTTCCCGTCCTTTGGTATGGTTCCTCCATAGAATTATTTTCTCATACATTGTAAGCATTTGCTTACGCAGTAATGGTTCTTCTGAGCATCGACGACGTCCATTGAGAGAACCTCTTCAACCCATTAACGCCACGATTAAAAGTCCGCAAACTCAGATGTAAACAATTACTTTTCTTAAATGACGCATTGCCGCTGTCACGCAGTATCCGCCTCTAGCGAGGATTTGTGCATGGATCAGGCGCTTGTATCCGACGCCACCTTAATCTAAGGAGTACAATAGCTATGCGCAAACTTTGTAACACTTGCTCCATGTTTTATCATTCAGCTCAAGTTACAACGATGTACTATCAATTTGAATCACGCGTGCACACTTGAAATGTCGTCTCGAACATTAAACTTGTCTGCGTCATTCAAACTTTCATAGATGCTTTGCGATGATACAAGAATATTAGCACCTTAGATGTCAAACATCATGCTTGGTGCACACACGTTGGTAAAAAGGGTGCAGAATTTACATTAATTCGATAAGGATTACTGTACGAAGTGCCGAGTCTTCCTCTTATACCGACGACGAACAATATTTATTCTTTTGGGACGTTTGACAGTACACATTCTGAGTCATAAGGAAATCATTAATTATGGGTGGAAAAAAGGCTTGACCACAATAAGAAGGTTCAAATGAATTTGGGTTGCAATAGTTACGCAGAGATAAAAGATGCTTGCGCAAGCCAGACTAGGGGAAAGATCTGTATCAAACAAATACTGGGGTTGAAGATCATAACAACAACAACTACAAAAACTAAATAAATATTATTAGACATGACGATGGTATCCCTTTAACATTAAACACTCTGTCAGAAGTCCTAGAACAACTTCAGAAGTTGAAAGATTAAAGTGAAAATTGAAATGTGATGACGGAAACATAGGTTTGACGTGGGGCCGCAACTTTTGGAGTGAATGTCATTCATGGCCGCCATCTTGAAATCCGCCATTTTGGATTAAAATCATTTTCTTTAATGGGAAGGTGGGTGTATGACACATCAGATAACACTCGCTTGAGCTCTGGAATTGAGTGGTGTAATTTGTTTTTGTCTATCTTGTACAGTTTAGAAGTTATTAATGTTCAAAGTTACCTTGATACCGACTCATGTCTCAGGATGGAAACCACGTAGAACATGTGTTGTAGCAGTCGGTATGAAGGTAATTTCCCAACTTTGAACATTAATAACCTCTAAAGTGTACAAGATAGACAAAAACAAATTACACCACTCAATTACAGAGCTCAAGCGAGTGTTATTTGATGTGTCATACACCCCCTTCCCATTTAAAAAAAAAAAAAAAAAAGACAAATCCAAAATGGCGGATTTCAAGATGGCGGCCATGAATGACATTCACTCCAAAATTTGCGGCCCCACATCAAACCTCCAACTTACGAAGGTGTCCAAGGACTTTTGACTCTCCCTGTAGTTACACTACTGGCCATTAAAATTACTACACCAAGAAGAAATGCAGATGATAAACGGGTATTCATTGGATAAATATATTATACTAGCAATGACATGTGATTAAATTTTCACGCAATTTGAGTGCATAGATCCTGAGAAGTCAGTACCCAGAACAACCACTTTTGGCCGTAATAACGGCCTTGATACGCCTGGCCATTGAGTCAAACAGAGCTTGGATGGCGTGTACAGGTACAACTGCCCATGCAGCTTCAACACGATGCCACAGTTCAGCAAGAGTAGTGATGGTATATTGTGACGAACCAGTTGCTCGGCCACCATTGACCAGACGTTTTCAATTGGTGAGAGGTCTGGAGAATGTGCTGGCCAGGGCAGCAGTCGAACATTTTCTGTATCCAGAAAGGCCCGCACAGGACCTGCAACATGCGGTCGTGCATTATCCTGCTGAAATGTAGGGTTTCGCAGGGCTCGAATGAAGGGTAGAGCCACGGGTCGTAACACATCTGAAATGTAACGTCCACTGTTCATAGTGCCGTCAAAGCAAACAAAATGTGACCGAGACGTGTAGCCAATGGCACCCCATACCATCAAGCCGGATGATACGCCAGTATGGCGATGTCGCCAAACACGGATGCGACCACCATGATGCTGTAAACAGAACCTGGATTCATCCGAAAAAACGACGTTTTGCCATTCGTGCACCCAGATACGTCGTTGAGTACACCATCGCAGGCGCTCCTGTCTTTGATGCAGCGTCAAGGGTAACCGCAGCCACGGTCTCCGAGCTTATAGTACATGCTGCTGCAAACGTCGTCGAACTATTCGTGCAGATGGTTGTTGTCTTGCAAACGTCCCCATCTGTTGCCTCGGGGATCGAGACGTGGCTGCACGATACGTTACAGCCATGCGGATAAGATGCCTGTCATCTCGACTGCTGGTGATACGAGGCCGTTGGGATCCACCACGGCGTTCTGTATTACACTCCTGAACCCACCGATTCCATATTCTGCTAATAGTCATTGGATCTCGACCAACGCGAGCAGCAATGTCGCGATACAATAAACAGCAATCGCCATAGGCTACAATCCGACCTTTATCAAAGTCCGAAACGTGATGGTACGCATTTCTCCTCCTTACACGAGGCATAACAACAACGTTTCACCAGGCAACGCCGGTCAACTGCTGTTTGTGTATGAGAAATCGGTTGGAAATTTTCCTAATGTCAGCACGTTTTAGGTGTCGCCACCGGTGCCAACCTTGTGTGAATGCTCTGAAAAGCTAATCATTTGCATATCACAGCATCCTCTTCCTGTCGGTCAAATTTCGCGTCTGTAGCACGTCATGTTCGTGGTGTAGCAATTTTAATGGCCAGTAGTGTATTTTTACAATCGTAAGGATCTGTAGCACGTTCAAAGATCAAAGTGTGGATGAGTGCAAGGGAGAGGTAGGAGACAGTAACAGGCTGTTGACCACCCCCCACCCCCACCACCATTTCCCTTACGAAACAATTCCAGGGTCCGGGTCTGCGAGCGACGTCAACAGAAAGAAATGAGAGTTGGATCTACATGTGTGGTTGGCTGTACTTAAAACCTCCAACGTGTTGCGACGAATACTGAGAATGTTCGAGTCTCACGATCGTAGCTAGTCAAATAAATGAAATATACGTGACCTGTTGTAGTTTTTCTCTTCATTAAAAAACGAAAACCTGCAATATGATCGCCCTTGATTCTAACCACTTGTTCCATTGCTTGCGCATCAGCAGACAGCGTCGCTAGCCCCGTGTGCAAACGACGGCAGTGGCCGCAGCGCGCGTCGCGCCGCCCACGAGTGCGGGCCACCGAGACGCCGCGCCGCCCACTCGTGGCGCGGGCGGCACACAGACAGGGACAGGGACAGGGACAGGCAGGAGGGCAGAGGCAGACGGGCGGCTGTTAATTTAGCGACAGCGTGTACTAATTGTGTGCGCCGCGGGCGAGGGCGAGGCGAGGCGAGGGCGCCTTGTCAGGCCGCGAGACTCTGCGGGCGCTCTCACACAGCACAACTGAGACGCCAGCATCGCAGCTGTCCACCGCACGTCTGCGCCGCCCACCCTAATCCCCACGTCAGCCCGCACAACTGCCTCCGAATGCGCGCCGTCACTCTCAAATAACTCGCCGTACTTCTCTCTCGCTCCACCGTTTGACGATAAGGCTGGTTTACATCAGGCCGGGTGAAAAAAAAAACCCTCCTAGCACAGTGCGAGTGTCAAAGGGGGAAAGTGATACTGGTACAAAGAATGCCTTCCGCCATACACCGCATGGCAGCTTACAGAATATACGAGGCGCATTCAATAAGTAATGCAACCTTTTTTTCTGAAAGCAGGTTCGTTTTATTCAGGCTTCCAATACACCATTTTATTCCCCACTCTTTTGGCTACAAAACCCTATTTTTCAACATGACCTCTCTCCAATGCGATGACGCCATCTTACTGGGAGAACCAGTGTACCCGCATGCTAGGCCTACCACGATATTCGTCGACGTAGGAGCCAACTTTTTGCTGTATCTATAATCTCCCCACCATCCACTCACTGCTTCCCCTGCTGCAATTCTGCTGCTCTTTACAGTCTTCAGTTAGGCGACGAGGAACTGAGCGGCCATACACCTCCGAATACCCCACCTGGATCGTCGAGAGTGTCAGCACTACCAACAGAGACGTCCAGTCGAGCAATGAGGTGCTTAATTTTGATCCGTCGATCACCTCCAATGAGAAGGTCCACACGTTCCAACAGTGCAGGAGAGACAGTTGTATGCTGCTGGCCGGCACACGGGAGATCGAATAGGGCTGCTCAACGCCTCACCGTGCTTTTATTCACTGCCAGGCCTCCGTAGACATTCGGGAAATGCCTATGAATAACGGCGATGCCCTGGTTTTCCGTCGAAACCAACTCAACGACAGCTCTCTACAGGATTTTTTTTGTGGTTAAGACAGCCCACTGGTTGCGATGGATTTTACAGTCTAATTGACCACGGTTTCGACTCCTAAACTAATGGAGTCTTCATCAGAATTTATATTACATGTGTAAAATGTTGAGCATTACAGCTCTCGTCATACAATTTTAACACCAAAAGCCCACGTCACATAATAAAACATCCTACGTAAGAGTTTTACTGTCATTTCTAGTTAAAAATTAAAGACTGCCGCTAAGGGCTGCTTGTGTATACTGAAACAGACCCAGTCTGATGCCACTTGTTTCGGTATACACAAGCAGCCCTTAGCGGCAATCTTTAATTTTTAACTAGAAATGACAATAAAACTTTTACGTAGGATGTTTTATTATGTGACGTGGCCTTTTGGTGTTAAAATTGTATGACGAGAGCTGTAATGCTCAATTTTTTACGTATGTAATATAAATTCTGATGAAGACTCCCTTAGTTTAGGAGTCGAAACCATGGTCAATTCGACTGTAAAATCCATTGCAACCAGTGGGCTGTCTTTACTGCAAAAAATATTTTCACGGTTGCTGCACACAGCTATGTTTAAAGTTGTCTCTGCAGGAAACTAACCTCCGTCACGGACTATTTATCAGAAGCTGGAATATTCCACGATGTCCCACAGCAAATTCCACATTTTTGAACCGAAACTGACCAAGTTAAAAGACGTGTTGCATTATTTATTGAATGCCTCTCGTAGATGTAGATGCAAGAATGCCGCCTTTAAATCAAGTGGGCGAATACTCAGTACATCGACTAAACTTTGGGGAGTTCGAAGGGTCGTCCGGGGATATTTTCTGAGTATTTTGGGGACTCTGGTGACTCGTTACAGACTAACTGCAGCTCGTTTCATTTCTGACCCCATTTATCTTTACATTTACATTCCGCCGAAAATATCTGCACAGCCATTCACATTACTTGTCGATAACAGTAATTTCTATTTTACTCTTCGCTCTGAAGGTTCCAATCAGTAGTATTCGCCTCTGTTCCGCATTTGTCTTTCCGGTAGTTACATTTGTACACAGTGTGCGTAGGTTTTATTTGTGAGAAGTTGGTCGACATGCACCTCGTGTATGGGCTTACTGGACGCAGCAGGAGATTAGCACAACGACGCTATGCAAAGTTATTCCCGCAGCGACGGGCAACCACAGCACAGTACTTTTGCATCTATACATATGTTGTTTGTTTTGGTGATCGCACATTACAGTCTTCTTCAGTGACGTGTAAGTGTTTTCAAAGGAACAAAGATAATTTGTACAAGAAACCGGGCCCGCATCTCGTGGTCGTGCGGTAGCGTTCTCGCTTCCCACGCCCGGGTTCCCGGGTTCGATTCCCGGCGGGGTCAGGGATTTTCTCTGCCTCGTGATGGCTGGGTGTTGTGTGCTGTCCTTAGGTTATTTAGGTTTAAGTAGTTCTAAGTTCTAGGGGACTTATGACCACAGCAGTTGAGTCCCATAGTGCTCAGAGCCATTTGAACCATTTTTTTACAAGAAACCGAATAAAACATAATTGCTTTATTACTCTGCAAGGAGCCATCGCGGATTGCGCGTCAACCCCGCCTAAATATTCAGAGAATATCCCTGAATAACGTCTGAAATTCCACCTGTTGATTTCGTATGCATCCTGTATGAAGGCAGTCACATACGGGACGCTATTGCGAGCAATTCTTGAGCAGTACTGCTGCATTTGGAGTACTTAAGAAGCTGTTGTGACAGCTGATACCGCCTCAGTTACGAGATGAAATAATACGATTGTAAGAGAACAGCGTAACCCATACGAAAGTTTAACAAAGATCCTTTAGGGAACTTAAAGGAGACTCTTTGGGAAAGGACAACGAGGTTCCCGCAAATCATCTGTATCAGAGGGAAACTACGCTGAAATTCTACTGACCCTGTAGAACACCTTTCGTAGAGATCACGAAAATAACACAAGAGAAAAAATAGGGCGTAAATTGAGCCATATAATAAATTACACGTTGTTACAATGACCGAGAGAGACACCCTCCCATGGGCAGCAATAAATATAGTTCCCATTCATATGTAGCTGCGCGGCAATATATTACAAAGGGTGATTCAGCTGTGCCTACCGATAAGTATGATACAACCAGCAACACCTTCAAATACCAAGCAAAAGACTTTCATATTCTCTCACTCATTATGTGCAGACTATTACCTCTACAGAAAAGAATAACAGGATCTTTCTATAGACAGTCTAATTTAGTTAAATTCTGTATTGGCAAACGTTTTCCCTAGAGGCTGTAGTTTTCGAATTATTCAAGACAAACACACCAAAGTGACCTTCACATGCATTTTTCTTGAGTAACTCGACAACGGTGACCTCCAGCGAAAACATATCCCGGTACAAAATTTACCTGCATTAAATTTCCTGCAAAAATTCCTGTTCATTCTTATTTAGGACTAACAGCTTACGAGTAGCGAGCGAAAGAATATGAAAATTTCGCACGTGGGTTTTGAATGTGTTGCTGGTTGCATAAAGCCCATCGGTAGGAGCAGCAGAATCACCTTGTATAAAGCACTGACCCACTGAGTATACTGCTCTATTCGATACCTAAGTCATCTCTGTATCGAAATACTTAAGACCCTTGCTATCAGTATGCCACTCTCCTTGTGCTTAACATTGGCTTTTGCAACAAGCGCCGCAATTTTTCAGACATATAATTTTTTAGTTGCGCCAACATCTACATCTACATCTACATGATTACTCTGCTATTCACAATAAAGTGCCTCGCAGAGGGTTCAGTGAACTATCTTCAAGCTGTCACTCTACCACTCCATTCTCGAACGGCGTGCGGGAAAAACTAGCACTTAAATTTTTCTGTACGAGCCCTGATTTCTCTTATTTTATCGTGATGATCATTTCTCCCTACGTAGCTCGGTGGCAACAGGATGTTTTCGCAACTGGAAGAGAAAACTGGTGATTGAAATTTCATGAGAAGATCCCGTCGCAACAAAAAAAAACGCCTTTGTTTTAATGATTTCCACTCCAATTCACGTATCATGTCTGTGGCACTATGTCCTCTATTTCGCCCTTCTTGGAGCTTTTTCGATGTCATCCGTTAGTCCCACTTGATGCGGATCCCACACCGCACCGCAATACTCCAGGATAGGGTGGACAAGAGTGGTGTAAACAGTCTCTTTAGTAGACGTGTTGCACCTTCTAAGTTTTCTGCCAATGAATCGCAGTCTTTGGTTTGCGCGACCCACAACATTACCTATGCGATCGTTCCAATTTAAGTTATTTGTAATTCGTAGGAAATGGATTTTAATGTGTGTCGTCCTGATTTACCTTTATCAACGAATAATAGTTTTTCTTTACCTTCTTTTATACATTTAAATAGCTTGTAAAAATTTCTTGTAATACAGTCTTTGTTGAAATATAATTAGGATGTCATAGATATCTGAAAATACTGGCACATTCATCACTTTCATTCACTCTACGCATTTTATGGACTTTTTTGTCATGTCCCAAAAACCAGTCATCTTCACCGTAATGATGAAGGTGGGTTCAGGATTAAGCGATCACGGTAGAGTAATTTGTTTGACTTTTCCGTGCAGGCCGCAACATAGTTCACCGTTCACTCCCTTGGAGTTACACTATCTGATCAAACGCTGAGTGGACCACGCTGAAGTGATTTCCTTGATAGTTCTGGGGAAAGAACTTGCGTATTCCACATAGAACACAGAGACATTGATCAAGAAGGAGGAGGTGGATGATCCATATTGATAACCGTCAAAGCCGGCCGCGGTGGTCTAGTGGTTCTAGGCTCGCAGTCCGGAACCGCGGGGCTGCTACGGTCGCAGGTTCGAATCCTGCCTCGGGCATGGATGTGTGTGATGTCCTTAGGTTAGTTAGGTTTAATTAGTTCTAAGTTCTAGGGGACTTATGACCACAGCAGTTGAGTCCCATAGTGCTCAGAGCCATTTGAACCATTTGATAACCGTCAAGGAATGCGACAAAAGATAACACAGTTGACAAAGAATGTTGCAACTCCAAGCTTCAAAGTAACATACCGAGTTGTTGTTGTTGTGGTCTTCTGTCCTGAGACTGGTTTGATGCAGCTCTCCATGCTACCCTATCTTGTGCAAGCTTCTTCATCTCCCAGTACCTCCTGCAACCTACATCCTTCTGAATCTGCTTGGTGTATTCATCTCTTGGTCTCCCTCTACGAGTTTTACCCTCCACGCTGCCCTCCAGTGCTAAATTGGTGATCCCTTGAGGCCTCAGAACATGTCCTACCAATCGATCCCTTCTTCTAGTCAAGTTGAGCCATAAACTCCTCTTCTCCCCAATCCTATTCAATACCTCCTCATTAGTTATGTTATCTACCCATCTAATCTTCAGCATTCTTCTGTAGTACCACATTTCGAAAGCTTCTATTCTCTTCTTGTCTAAGCTATTTATCGTCCATGTTTCACTTCCATACATGGCTACACTCCATACAAATACTTTCAGAAACGACTTCCTGACACTTAAATCTATACTCGATGTTAACAAATTTATCTTCTCGAGAAACGCTTTCCTTGCCATTGCCAGTCTACATTTTATATCCTCTCTACTTCGACCATCATCAGTTATTTTGCTCCCCAAATAGCAAAACTCCTTTACTACTTTAAGTGTATCATTTCCTAATTTAATACCCTCAGCATCTCCCCACTTAATTCGACTACATTCCATTACCCTCGATTTTGCTTTTGTTGATGTTCATCTTATATCCTCCTTTCAAGACGCTATCCATTCCGTTCAACTGCTCTTCCAAGTCTTTTGCTGTCTCTGATACTAAGATCTGATCAAAAGCTCTGTGCAGCATCACCCAGATAATGCGGCGCCTCCAAATGACAGCCACAGATACTTCTAGCTCTTCCCGAGTGCTAAAATGGATGACAGCGAAAAGAGCCGGAGTACTCTATACTGTCTTTGAGAGACCGGGCGCAAATGGGAAGGTATGGTCTCATAAATCGAGCTATCTGCAGACAGCTTTTGGGCTGACAGCCTCTGCAAAACCGACGCATGATCTTGTTATTCCCTTTTTTTCTTTTTTTTTTTCTCGAGCCAACTCTAGAAATCTCCACGTCTGCAGCGGCGCTGGCTGCAGGATTGAAGGCGGGGAACACGGAGGCAGGCAGGGATCGGATAATCCAGAGCCGGCGGTCGGGTGGGTGATCTCGTGGCTCGGCCCCTCTCGCGTGGCGCTGCCGCCGCCGCCGCTGCCGGAGAATATCTATATTTATGTGTGTGGCAAGTGCATGTATATCGCGGTCCGGCCATCAAGGCTGATGGGACGCTGCCGGGGAGATTGGATGGGCTGAGTCAGCCCCGGCAGGACCTGATGCGGCAGGTTGGCAGAAAACCGAAGCGGCGCGGCCAAGACAGCGAGCGGGCGAGCGGGAGAGCGAGATGGCAGAACACGGAACACTCTGCGCCACCGCCGCAGGTCGACTGTCAAACTTGCAGGCGTGCCTTTTGTGTCTGACTCTGGGCGCATCTGTGTCGTACGACTTTGCCCAATGTTAATAAACGAAACAAATTCTTGAGGGTATTTTTGTTCCACCGTTACGATACAAGAAAATGCGTGTTTTTATCTCACCAGACCCTTTTCGCTTTATTGAGGTCATCAGTGATCTGTAGTTAAAGATATTTGCAATTTGATATGTTTTTAACATCGAAAAACACTTCGTTAACAATTTGTTGTTTTTACTTACGGTAATTTCTGCTCGATTTCTCGCCTACATCGGGAACTGACGTCTACAAGCACGTATTTAGTTTCTTTCTTCTGTAATTTTTCCTCCTATCTATGTAATTATGTAGTTATGTAGTTCTCAATTCGTTCGAGCAATCAATCATTCATAATAGGAAACACAATCATAACTCAGTCACTCAAAATGATTCAGAAATTTTACTTGTTAGAATGAAATCAGGCGATGATTCTTCTTCTGTACAGGCTCGTGCTTTGCGGCAGTCTGCTAATCTGTACAAATAAAATGCCTCGTAATTTTGTGAACGTTGTATAATCAGTCGGGGAACCTCAGATCAAGTGGATATTTGGCTTTGATGAAGTTTAACCTTCCGAAGAAGTAATGGAGCTCTTGGATTATTAAATGCAGGTACGTATCAAGTCTTTCGGAAGTTCCCTTCTGATTAACGACTACGCAATATATCGATGAATATAATTAATTCTCAAATGTCAAATAATGTAGACTGGTACACACCTTTTGTATGAAGGAGTAATATATATATATATTTCCCTTTTAATCGTACAATTTCGTATCAGTTATCTTTTGTCATAAATCTCAATATTTAGATTACAATTCTTCAAACAAAGCTCAGGCTAATCGGCATGAAGATAATCTCGGAAGCTTTTTTTTTTAACAACCATCAGAGAGAGTGCTACAAAGAATAATTATGCGCTCATGGCATAGCTATTGTATGAAACTACTTTGCGCATGGATTCTGCGAGTATGAAGATAGAAAAATAGTAAACGTCATTCAAGGGTAGAATTGTATCAGAATGATTCATCGAATGTAAAGAGATATTACACTTGATTGGACACTGATACTTGTAGTGTAATTTTTCGCTGTTTTCCAGAACTATGCTTTTTTTTACATTTTACAGCACACTTTTTCGTAGGTCACTGTTTATCGTTTATTTTTATACTTCTACGTGTATATTGTGTTTTTTAGTGTTAGCAACATTGCAACTAGTTTGTCTTTGAGCTATATACTTTTTGTAGTCAATTATATGTGTTAACTATTTAATTATGCTGCTGTGTATTTATATACGGTGTAAGAGTAACGACGGAATAGTGGTTGGGTGATTCTGTGTGTGTGTGTGTGTGTGTGTGTGTGTGTGTGTGTGTGTGTGTGTGAAACTCACGAGTCATTCCTTCCGCTGATCTCATGCTTTTTTTACGACCATCCTCCGTAATTAGAAATTTGTGGTAAGTTCCTATGAGACCAAACTGCTGAGGTCATCGGCACCTAGGCTTACACACTACTTAATCTAACTTAAACTAACTTACGCTAAGGACATCACAGACACCCCAGACACCAATGCCCGAGGGATGACTCGAACCTCCGACGGGAGGGAAGCCGCATGAACCGTGTCAAGGTGCCATAGACCACGCGGCTACCCCGCGCGGCTCCTCCGTAATGCTTGACGGCCTCTGTCCGTCAGTAGAAGGGCCTGCCTTGTCTTATCTGTGGCTTTTGCTTCGCGTTTTCTCTTCACAACCTCAACACCAATAGGCGACCTGGACAGATCGATTTCCTCAACACCAATAGGCGACACGGGCAGATCGATTTATTCCCCAGCTGACATAGTCAGCCGGCCGGAGTGGCCGAACGGTTCTAGGCGCTTCAGTCTGGAACCGCGCGACCGCTACGGTCGCAGGTTCGAATTCTGTCTCGGGCATGGATGTGTGTGATTTCCTCAGGTTAGTTAGGTTTAAGTAGTTCTGAGTTCTAGGGGACTTATGACTTCAGCTGTTAAGTCCCATAGTGCTCAGAGCCATTTGAACCATTTTGAACATTTAGTCAATAGCCGACGTTCGAAGTCACTGAGGTGTCCTGAGCGACCTATTCTGCTATTAATGCTTCCCTGGTAACGACACGATATCCCCCGCCTCCTTTTCTACTGATGGTCCGTCTTCTGTGGCATCTAGTGGATAGTTCCGCACTACATAGGGTGACCTGATAGTTTTAAACGGGTAGTGTGTGTGTTGTGGCTGTGAGCCATTGATTTCTAATGCGAAAATCATTCGATAGCTGAGCGGTGCTCAGCTAGCAGTACATGTTGGAGATTGCTAGGCTATGCAGGAAAAGTAAAAAATGACTGGATGCAGCCTGGAGTGGAAGGCGTAATGACGACTGTAATGAAAACGAAATTCGCGTAGGTGGCACAAGCGCCCAGGCGATCGGAATATACATGGACCGAGGAAGCTCTTCGCTGGATTACAAGCGGTAATAAACTACAAAGGCGACGATTTAATGAAAAACATGTGGAAACAACAGGTGTCGTTATAGCCAAAAACTACAATGCATGGGAAACTCTAGAGGAGGCTTTTCCCCAGCTGTGGATGTCGGACATGTACTAATAATGTCTGATACTTAGATTGCACAACTTTTAGTTCCAGGATTTGTCAAAGTGAGGTCAGCTTATGTGACTTAGGATGGTTGTAGACGAACAAGATCCCCTCGTTGTGTTCATTTAATGTAGTGTAGCTGCAGGAAAGTTAGATGGAATGTGGGCAAGTCGTACTTTAGACGATGAAATTGCCACTCAGTTCACTAACAGCCGAGCTAAGGCTGAAGTCACGGGTGAGTACGTCGTCCATTGAAGGAAACTGCTGTTATTTGTAAAAATCGATACGAAGGAAACCTATAATTAATCGATGTGCGGACGCTGTCATTACGCCGTAAGCTCTTTTGTGATATTCACTGCATATTAAAAACAAAGAGTTGCGGTTCGACACACAATGTTGTCACATGCAGTCAACACAGTGCTCTCATAAATAACAACTCCTACAGTTGAACATTCAACCTACGTTTGTCATAGCCTAATTCAAGAGGATGTCAACTGCTAGTACAGGATAGTAAATTAGGTAAATGAAGAGATACTATCAAGTAACGAGGCACCTGGAAAAGAAATCATGACAACGGTTTATGGTCCAGTAACGTGGTGTAAACCACAGTAAGACACTAGGAGACCTCGTTTGAAAATTAATGATACCTACTAAATAAAAAAGTAGTCTCACCTCCATAAATATTTCGTCAGTTTGTATTTCCCTATCAACATTTTATTTGGTTTAATATTGTGCCAGCCATCTCAGCAACAATAAATGGGGACGATCCTGACTACAGCAGTTCAGCGTAATCTTCCATGTTCACTCCCTTTCCGTGAGTAGTTTCAAGCTTACGAATTATTAGAGAGTAGGAATCCTCCAGTTACTGCTTTTATAAGTGCATAACATTGACCACGAATGTGTTTTTTAATCGATGACCATGTTCGCTTGTCACCGATAACCTATCGACAGTAATTTTTGTTTTTCCTGAGAATCTGCTTAAAAATGTTTCTACGCAAAGGATAGAATCCATGAGGATAAAACGCAGAGTGTATCGCTGTTTTGTTTGCTGAAAGCTGGTGCCAAGCTAAAGCCTGTTTGCGCCTGAAGCGGGGCACCTTATGCAATGTACGCGTCTACGTCTTCGTGTCTCTGCTATTCTGAGATGAATATCTATCTCTTCACAACTATAATGGAAGCAGTAAACAAATACATGACGTCTCCTTAATGAGATCGGCCGATATATCTTCCAGCTGTCTCCTCGAAGCCGAGGTCTGTAATTAGCCGTAGTGAAAGCTCCGACTTCAATAACGTCAATCTTAGAAAGGGAATCAGGGCAACTTTCAGTCGTTTATCACTCCTACCTAGCGCAGGATTCGACGTACGAGCCACGTTGCACACGTTCACTACCCGTCTAATCTCGTGTTAAGCACGCTGCAATTTTTGCTTACGGACAAGCGATTTCTTTGTGCACATATTGCACCCTGCAACTCCGCAGAATCTGCTTTATTGGCGAGCACTGGACATTTGTTTAGAATACTAAGTGTCGTGCGTTTCAAAGCGTGGAATTTGCTTACAAGATGCATGCATTAACAAGTCACTGCAGTGTATCCATGGGGTCATTACATGGTCCATGCAGTGCTAATAACAGGTTGCCTGGTTATTCTTCGTATGTCAAATACAAATTTCAGAAACCGCCATCCCGTTGCCGAACAGAATTTGATAGTATATTATCTTCTTTTTTAACTACCGGGTAACAGTTATTGAACTACATAAAATGAAATCGTCATAACTTCTGAACGGTTTGCCTTAGGACGTTCAAACTACACGGTTGGCAGCGGGCCATGATAGGGAATTTGTATGTTGGTTTAGCGACGAAGCCCACTTTCATTTGAATGGGTTCGTCAATAAGCAAAATTGGCGCATTTGGGGGACTGAGAATCCGCATTTTGCGATTGAGAAGTCTCTTTACCCTCAATGGGTGACTGTGTGGGGTGTGATGTCCGGTCACGGAATAATCCGTGCGATATTCCTTGACGGCACGGTGACTACCGAACAGTACGTGAAGCTACTGGAAGATAATTCTATCCCCATTATCCAAAGTGACTTAGATTTCGTCAAGATGTGCTCCACCCCATCGAAGTAGGCGAGAGTTTGATGTCCTGGAGGAACACTTTGGGGACCGCATTCTGGCTCTGGGGTACCAAAAAAATGGTTCAAATGGCTCTGAGCACTATGGGACTTAACATCTATGGTCATCAGTCCCCTTGAACTTAGAACTACTTAAACCTAACTAACCTAAGGACAGCACACAACACCCAGCCATCACGAGGCAGAGAAAATCCCTGATCCCACCGGGAATCGAACCCGGGAACCCGGGCGTGGGAAGCGAGAACGCTACCGCACGACCACGAGATGCGGGCTCTGGGGTACCCAAAGGCCACTGGCATGGGCCTCTATTGGCCGCCATATTCTCCGGATCTGAACCCATGCGACTCCTTTTTCTGGATCTATATTACGAACAAGGTGTACAGCAATAAACCCAAAACCATTGCTGATCTTAAAACAGACATTCAGGAGGTCGATGTACCAGCACTTTAGCGGGCCATGTAGAATCTCGCTATTCGTTTGCGCCACGTCATCACCTATGACGACAGGCACATCGGACATGTCATAATCTAAATTCGAACGTCTGTAGTGAGTTCTATATGTTGAATAAAGTGTGTGCACGCCGTTGTTTGCAACTAATTTACGTTTTTTCTTCATATAGTTCAATAACTGTCACACTGTATTTTACTTCCTTCATATAATGTAGTAATTTACAGAAACCACATAAATGTTAAAACATATTGACCAGCACAGAGTCGAACATCCTATCCATCAAATGTGAGACATCCAATTTCAACGGTTTTTCTTTCTCTGTAGATACATAATGTGCCTGTCATTCAATGGTTGGTTATAGCATCAGTCAGGAAAGTTAAGACGTAGACAGTCTTTCGCCGAATTGCCACGTTACAGACTTACATCAAAACTTACACAAATTTTGGAAACGATTTTGTGTTCACTGTCAAAGCTACTGCACAACTAGAATTTTATTTCTTCAACTAGGTCCAGCAGAGCGCCATCACCAGGTAGACGCATAACAGCGGCCATTTCCGAGATGTCTCCGTCTTGGCAATAACATCAGATGTACAGGTCTTTCCTTGTACTGCAGTTAGGTTTTTTACTTTGAGACTGGGTAGACTTCGCTGTAATTTATGCAACAGGATATACTATTTATGCCTAGACGAATATCGAGATATTACGCCTGCTGATATAAATGCTTAAATACTTCGCATTTCATATCGTTTCAAATCACGCTTAGTCCTACCGCAACTGTTTCCCTGTTTTATCTTATGTGACCACGCTCTTAGTCTATCTGGAGACATAACATTCTAAAGATGCTAAGCATCTTTTGATTTTCAAAACTGATTTTATAAGTTCTAAATACACTGCATCCATGCCAATATATTACACTAAAAGCGCTTAATTACATGACGTACGTAACGAATCGTAACAGTGATGAACAGAAGGAATTGGTGCTAGTTCCACAGCCTTCTTCATTCTAAAAGTGCTTGGCAGTCAGCGTTGAATTACATCAGTTTAACGCGCGAACGTAATAGCTGCCGCATTGTTTGTCGTGTTGTGGAAGAAACACTTGTAAGTTACATTAGCAATCGATCTGCAACAAGTACTGTTTGTTCCAACTCCTACACACTCGTATATATTATACTTGCGTCAGCTTTCATATTAGACCTTCTGTGTTTATACTCATGACAACAGTGAGGCAATAATGTAATTGAGGCATGAGTGTGAAGGGTCTCGTAGAATTACCAAGACAGCATAATGTCTATTCTATGTTTTGAATTGCATTAAAAACACAGTCAATGTAACTGGTAACGAAAGGAAACTTGCGATTTGAGGTGAAAACTGCTGTGGAAAAAACAAAATCTCTCCATAATGCTTTTGATAGAGTCGTCAACACGATAAAGCTACACGTCAGTTTTGCTGCACAAATTAAAATCACCTCATCTGGAATAGTGCACAACAAAAGGACATTCAGTGACACTTAACAGTGGGAAAGTGTAAACATCCTGAAGAAAGGCAACACTGTAGGCGATTTCATTCATACGCAACTTTCAGCAGTGCAAAGTATTTCACTATTGCCTGCTGAAAAAAAGAAGGACATGCTTGCTGTGGTACCATTTACACCACATCATCATCGGCAGTTCTTACCGATTTATTTAATGATACCACGAACTGATGATTTTTGTTTCATATTGTTTACATGTCTTAAGATATTTATATTAAGGTATGTTTTGTCAACCATTATAGCTTGATATCTCTACTGGACTTAGACCATTTAGTTTGAAGAAGCTAGTGTGCAAGGCACTTCCTGCTCTCAGGTTTTTAATTTTCTTTTCCTGAACAAATCAACTGAATTTTCTTTCACCTTGCCGTACAGTTAATATTTCCTGGATGATAGTAAGTGTTTAACACTATAAAAATATGCGTGCTAATTTGTGTCATATTTTATACACATCTCAGAACAGTACTTCTGGTCCTTTGCTGGTGTAGAATGTTAGGTCTTCATTTTCTTCTCCATCGATGTCGGTAAATCAATTAAAAATACATAAGAAGAAAGATAAATGTTTTTCTGGTAGCTTATAGTCAAATATCTGCTGTCTTTCGAAGTATCTACATCTATCTCTACATGGATACTCTGCAAATCACATTTAAGTGCCTGGTAGAGGGTTCATCGAACCACCTTCGCAATTCTCTATTATTCCAATCTCGTATAGCGCGCGGAAAGAATGAACACCTGTATCTTTCCGTACGAGCTCTGATTTCCATTATTTTATCTTGGTGATCGTTCCTCCCCATGTAGGTCGGTGTCAACAAAATATTTTCCCATTCGGAGGAGAAAGTTGGTGATTGGAAGATTCCGTCGCATCGTAAAACGCCTTTCTTTTAATGATGTCCAGCCCAAATCGTGTATCATTTCTGTGACACTCTCTCCTATATTTCGCGATAATACATAACGTGCTGCCTTTACTTGAACTTTTTCGATGTACTCCGTCACTCCTATCTGGTAAGCATCCCACACCGCGCAGCAGTATTCTAAAAAAGGACGGACAAGCGTAGTGTAGGCAGTCTCCTTAGTAGGTCTGTTACATTTTCTACGTGTCCTACCAATAAAACGCAGTCTTTGGTTAGCCTTTCCCACAATATTTTCTGTGTTCCTTCCAGTTTAAGTTGTTCGTTATTGTAATGGTTCAAATGGCTCTGAGCACTATGGGACTTAATAGCTGAGGTCATCAGTCCCCTAGAACTTAGAACTACTTAGACCTAACTAACCTAAGGACATCACACACATCCATGCCCGAGGTAGAATTCGAACCTGCGACCGTAGCGGTCGCGCGGTTCCAGACTGTAGCGCCTAGAACCGTTCGGCCACTCTGGGCGGCCGTTACTGTAATACCTAGGTACTCAGTTGAATTTACGGCTTTTAGATAAAACTGATTTATCGTGTTCAAAATAAAAAATCCAAAAGATATTCAAATGAAAGCCTAGTTAACATGTGTTCAGATAAGTATAAACATTCATTCTTTTCGTGTAGAAGAAATGGTCAGGTATGTGGCTCCGTTATGGAAAGAAGGAAGAAAATTGCGTTTAATGTTACTGTCGTTGAGAAGATCGTTAATGACTAATCACAACCTCGGACTGGAGAAGTAAGTCATCCCTGACCTTTTTCAAAGGAATTACGGGGACATTTGTCTCAAGAGATTTAGGGAAATTACGGAAGATCTAAATCGAGCTTCTGAAATCACGATTTGAACCCATAACCTGCCCAATGAGAGTTAGGTGAGCCATCGACTGCAGCAGCTGTCTAAATACCCCATTCCGGAGACACTGCTGGTGGAACAAATGTCTGTTTGCTAACATAATCTAGCGTAGCGACAATACGGAAATGCCTTGCAGCAACCATTCCAAAGAGTCTACCAGTGCTATTTGCGCGGTCACATACCCGTTCTCCCCATTTAAACCTCACGCTCTCGCCTGCGCGAGTGGCAGAGCGTTTGCAGAAAATTCGCTACTCTGCATGCAAACAATTCTCCCCGCGACGCTAAAGGTGCGCACCCGAGTCGCAAAAGGGCAGTGAAACTGTCATGCGGAGCTTAAGCTATTCCACGACGCGGAAGCGCGAGACGGATGCGGTCGCCGATAAACGGGCAGTGCGGGCTGCACACAATGCGCAGCCGGACGCTGGTGTAAATCGCTCGAAGCGCGGGTGTGCGGGCGCAAGCACTGACCCCGGACGGGCCGGCCGCTGTTTGATCCCGGCCGACCGCTACCGGCAACGCCAGCCGGGCCGCGCGACCAGGAACGAACAGCGCGGGCCGAGCCGGAACAGCTGCGTCGAGAATGAAAAAAAAAAAAAAAGAAAAAAAGGTGGGCGCGAGTCTGCGGTCCATGAGTGTGGCAGCCGCTCTTCCGCGCCCGCCAAGTGCCGGCTTCATCTGCATAATGTATCGGCCCCACCGCCGCCGACGCCGCCGCCGTCTCGGAATGTGTTACAAAATCGTCGTCGGCAGCCGCCATCTTCGCGTGCTCAGCAGTGTCCCTGCACAGCGTGTGCCAGATGTCGTCAGGATGGCAGACACTCCCGTATCTGCTCTATTCCAGCATAATCCTCTTCTGTGTCTAACGCACCTGCTTCTCTGTTTACCAACAAAATTAAACTAATGTCGAACAGAGTCCTAAAATATAATCCCACAACCCACCAGTGCCGTTTTCAGCGCTCTCGTTACCACGCCCGTGTATCGTATGAGTTCTAATTTCGCTGATTTTCTTGTTGTGGTCTTTTCGCGAGATATGTTGTCACGTCCCGAACGTGAGTGCCGCGACAGGATTCGGGGAGAAAGGGAAACGCGAGCGGTACTAGGCGCTTCAGTCTGGAACTGCGCGACCGCTACGGTCGCAGGTTCGAATCCTCCCGCGGGCATGGATGTGTGTGATGTCCTTAGGTTAGTTATGTTTAAGTAGTTCTAAGTTCTAGGGGACTGATGACCTCAGATGGTAAGTTTCATAGTTCTCACAGCCATTTGAACCATTTTTTAGAAAGGGAAACAGTTGGTGGCCCAAAATCAGAAAGAATCTTGACCCGACTGAGTTGTTAAGATTACCTTATTACCAAAAGTTTGGGTTGCAATTCGTTCTGAATAACGAACACCGAGCCGCGCGGGATTAGCCGAGCGGTCTGGGGTGCTGCAGTCATGGACTGTGCGGCTGGTCCCGGCGGAGGTTCGAGACCTCCCTCGGGCATGGGTGTGTGTGTTTGTCCTTAGGATAATTTAGGTTAAGTAGTGTGTAAGTTTAGGGACTGATGACCTTAGCAGTTAAGCCCCATAAGATTTCACACACATTTGAGCATTTGACGAACACTGAGTGTTTTGCAACTCCTTACTTTGCTCAAAGAATATCCTCAACCTAGTATACATTTGCCCTAAAAGAGTTCCATCCACGGAAGACCATGTCTTTACATAGAGACGGTGAATAACTAGCACCGATCCGTCTATTAAAGAACCTGTTAGTACCAACTGTGACCGCACCCATGACACGACACGCACGAGCCCTCAGCTATCCAGGTACAATTGCATCTAAACTAAACTAAATTTCGTCCGAACAGGCCACTGTGACCTAATGGTACCGACTGGCCGCCATGGCATCCTCAGCCCACAGGTGTCACTTGATGCAGATACGGAGAGGCATGTGGTCAGCACACCGCTCTCCCGGCCGTTGTCAATTTCCATGACCAGAGCCGCCACTTTCCAGTCAAGTAGCTTTTCAACTTGCCTCACAAGGGCTCAGTACACCCCACTTACCAACAGCGCTCGGCAGACTGCATGGTCAGCCATCCAAGTGCTAGCCCAGTCCGACAGATCTTAACTTCGACAACTGCATCTACTGTTCCAAATTACTGCAGATAGACCTGCTCTGTCCTGCTCGGTCCTTAACCGGCTATTTCTTCCAACACTGCTATCTCTCCACTTCCACTAGGACTTACCTGCCCTATCTATTTTCTACTGCCGGCCGGAGTGGCTGTGCGATTCTGGGCGCTACAGTCTGGAACCGAGCGACCGCTACGGTCGCAGGTTCGAATCCTGCCTCGGGCATGGATGTGTGTGATGTCTTTAGGTTAGTTAGGTTTAATTAGTTCTAAGTTCTAGGGGACTGATGACCTCAGACGTTAAGTCGCGTAGTGCTCAGAGCCATTTGAACCATTTTTATTCTCTACTCCGGTCTCCTGTAACTGACGTGACTCTCCCTTCGGAGTGTCTGCATCCAAGTTTTAATCGATTTCCCCTTCGCCTCTGCCCGTCCCTGACCAGGCATAATGTTAAAGGACCCTCGCCATCTCGTTGGCTCTAATTATCCACTGTTTTTCAGAAGTTGAGTGCAGGGAGGGAAGTGTCTGTTGTAAATTCATATTCTGGACCTGCTACAGGCTCTTCATAACGTATATCTGCCCCTTCCAATGGCTACCTCCGTTATCCTTCTTTTACTCTCGCTCTCAAACATTATTTACGGCCTATAGTGTTATTTCTTAAGATCGGCTAGCGTCCCCATGGCGCCGCTCGCTGGAAAGATGAAACGTCTCATCGCTCGTGCGCCGACTATAACTCACTCAAATCTTGATAATCTGCCATTGTAGCAGCAGTAGCCAATCTAACAACTGCGCCAGACACTTGTTGTCTTATCTAGGCATTGCCGACCCCAGTGCCGTATGCTGCATCTTTACAAGTCTCTGTATTTGAATATGCATGCCTATACCAGTTTCTTTGGCGCCTCAGTGTATAATCACCCTGTATATGTCCGCGCTCTTTTGTCTTCTATCTGAATGGCAAGATGCGGAATTCTGATAAGTGGTTTTCTGAATTTTAGAGGTCGGTTTCGCCCACCTCGGTTGTCCTTCATCCACCGAAAATGAAGAAGAAACCGTTAGAAACGTGAGCGTCTGGTGCCAGGAAAACCTGTAAATTCCAGAAGAAACGCGAGGATATGGACGCGCCTAGCACGCGAGCCGAACGTAGCGTGTCGACACGAAATGAGATTCACCACGAGTTCAGTAATGACGCGAAGAGTAGAGGAAGAAGAGGACCGGCGAGCAGCGGTAACAATAGTTTTGTGCAGGGAAGAGGGTACGAAGAAACGGCTTAGGACAAAGACAACTTGTTTGGAGAGCTGTTTTGTTAAACCTGCCTACCTGGAAGGCGCGACGCATCGGCGAATGCTGTCGCGAGCGGACGGCCCGTGGGAACAAATGGAGCGCGCCCGGCTCGCGTTTAGCGCCGGGGCGGCGCATTCACAGCGGAGCGGGGATTCCCCTGTCGTCCCCCCCCCTCTCCACGCCCCCTAGCGTTGTCTCCGGCGGGCCGCCACGTGAATTAACGCATTCATCCCACAGCGGGCGGCTGTCATTTGCAAGGAAACAGAAAACGCTTTTCAGATTGGCATTCGTTGCGGGCGCGCTTTCAGACGCGTGCGTGGCGCTGACTGCGCGTCACTCACAGTGCAAGGGCGCTGGCTACCGTGCGCCCCTGCGACAAAGATGCGCGCCTGTCTTGGCCCGTCTCTCACCGCGCCCCGCGCTTCGGCCGCTGACGTCTGCCAACGGACGCCGAGCGGACAATGCCGCCACAAACGCTACTGCCTACAAAACTCTGCAGCGGCGCGCCCTCGTGGCTCTAGACAGGTGAGACAATCGCTTCAGCGGGACCCGTAGCGTAGGGCAGGGTAGTTCAAACTGGCTTCAGAGGCTCATCCGTGACCAACCGAGCACACATCTATCCGCTTTAGTAGTTCTCAACACACACAAACATCTTACGTTGCCACAAAAGAACTTATCATCATCTGTACACCGGAAATCTGCATACGATGTGTGTGACGACCTATTGGGGGGGGGGGGGAGGGGGGGGAGGCGTAAGCAGTCTAGTTTAGCGTCTGTTGTGTTGGCAAAGAGCCAAGACCGTATTACTAATGGAGGCCGAAATGCACGCGTTTTAGCTCACGCAGGCTGGTTTGAGGTCTGGAACATAACAAAGAATTAGAATTCAGAAAGCGGACGTAATTAGTCTGATACTTAAGTTTAATCCATTAATGATGAACGTCGCTCTTGACGGTACATGATTCACGATATTGTCTGTTCAGAAGACATATAGTAACTGAATACGGCGCCTTGCTAGGTCGTAGCAAATGACGTAGCTGAAGGCTATGCGAAACTGTCGTCTCGGCAAATGAGGGCGTATGTAGACAGTCAACCATCGCTAGCAAAGTCGGCTGTCCAACTGGGGCGAGTGCTAGGGAGTCTCTCTCGACTAGACCTGCCGTATGACGGCGCTCGGTCTGCAATCACTGATAGTGGCGACACGCGGGTCCGACGTATACTAACGGACCGCGGCCGATTTAAAGGCTACCACCTACCAAGTGTGGTGTCTGGCGCTGACACTACAGTTACATAGATTGGCGCTCACGCGGCGATTTAGCAAGATCACGAGCACCGTCCGCGAGTGAAACGGGAAAGGAGAAAATTACAGCGGTACAGAAAAAGACGACACAAGTCATCAGTCCCCTAGAACTTAGAACTACTTAAACCTAACTAACCTAAGGATATCACACACATCCACGCCCGAGGAAGGATTCGAACCTGAAGCGTCTAGAAGCGCTGGGCCACACCCGCCGGCACTGCCAGTTGAATAAAAGATTCTAACTACTGAAGGCACTAACTACTGATAGGCATAGTTAGCAAATGAAAGATTTTGATAGAGAACAGACAATTATTTACCTTAATAGTGTTCAAAAGTCATAATATATATCAGTTCGTGACATCCAGTCTTATAAATTTACTGTCTCTGATGGACACACGTCCAGACCATCCGCTCTCAAATCTCTGCCATCTCACTCCCCACATCCACCCCAGCTGGCGGCTCACCTCCAACTGCGCAACGCTACGCGCTGTTAACAGCCAACTACCCAACACTACAATAGCAAATATTGCAACCATGCCGACCAGCTTCAGACTGCACACAGCACAGTCAGTGAGTTTCATATAGAACGCTACATGGCGTTACCAACATAAAAACCTAAACAGCCTACTTACATAGGTAAACCTTGCATTTAATGAATGTTCATTGTGCTGTGTCACTATTACGGGTCCGGGTCCCACGAGAAATATGGGCGCCGCAACGAAATTGTGACGTCACAAACGCTCGGCTCCGCGCAGGACCCACCGAAAACCAATACGTCGATGAAAAGGTATCCACTGAAGGTCTTAACTTTGTCGTGTGCTATCGAGAGCTAGCACGCATTTAAGTGGGCAGCTAAGAACTATTAAACTCGTCTGAAACTGTGGCTCGCTGCCCCCCAGAGACGTCTGCTGGCACTCACAAGACCTACAGTGTCACGTGGTGTGACGTACGCGCCGCGGCCTGTCTTTCTCGTGAGCCTCGTACATGCCGTAGAGGGTGTATGCGTCAGAGCATGCGACCGCAGGGTTGTCCATCACTAGTCAGATCCGCCCGCAGCACATACCTGCAGCGCGCGGCGATTTTAAGGCCCAGTCGGTGGCTAGAGCCGGTTGGCGCGCACTTTGCGGTGTGGGGGTTGGGTAGCCGCGTTTGTAAGTCACGGCAGCCAGCCTTATGCCGCGCGGCGCGTGGTCGTTTGGCCGCGGCACGGCCGGAAAACGAGGTGCTGGCCGGGCGCCGTACATTACGGCCTGCGGCTGCGGTTCGAGTCCCGGGGCGCGCACCGCGCCGCGCCGAGCACGGCTCATCGCGCCCAACGGCACCCCCAGCGCGCATACATCTCGCCGCCCCCGCCGCCCCCACCCGCGGCCCCCGCTGCCGCCACGCTGCCAGCAAATTAGCAGGCGACGCGCCAGAAGACTGCCCTCTGTGCTCGCGTTACGCCGTGTAACACGCCACTTCAATACAGTAGTGGAAATCGGCATAAAGGCACGGATATTTGTCGGAAAATTAACACTGACGGTTGGAATAATTGCGCGCAGTATATACGCAGTACTATGGGACCTAGCATACTCACAAGTGCAGTCAAATGATATCACACTGGATATCACTATTAAGAGTATACAGGGTGTTTCAGAAGTGATGGTCAATATTCAGGGATATGACAGGAATGATCATTAGGAACATAAAAGTCAAGTAAACATGGGCTCGCCCGCCCGGTTGGTCGTGCGGTCTAACGCACAGCTTTCCGGGCGGGAAGGAGCGCCTGGTCCCCGGTACGAACCCACCCGGCCGATTTGTGTCGAGGTCCGGTGAACCGGCCAGTCTGTGGATGGTTTTTAGGCAGTTTTCCATCTGCCTCGGCGAATGCGGGCTGGTTCCCCTTATTCCGCCTCACCTACACTATGTCGGCGATTGCAGCGCAAACAAGTTCACCACGTACGCCTACACCACCATTAGTCTACCACACAAACATAGTGGTTACACACGTCTGGTGTGAGACGTTCCCTGGGGGTTCCACCGGGGGCCGAACCGCACAATAACCCTGGGTTCGGTGTGGGGCGGCGGAGGGGTGAAGTGGACTGCGGTAGACGTCGTGGGGTTGTGGACCACTGCGGCTGCGGCAGGGACGGAGCCTCTCCGTCGTTTCTAGGTCCCCGGAAACATACAATACAATACAAACATGGGCTCTAAATCGCCTAACCTTAAGAGCTATGAGCAATTCTTGGTCTTCGTTACTGTGAAACAAATCTCTTCTACTACAATCTCTTTGCTTTCAATATTTTGGGAAGTGGTACTATGGAGCAAAACAAGAAAAGTGCCCAGTAAACATGTGCTCTAAAACGAATAACTTAAGAGCTATGATCACTTGTTCATCTTCGGTACTTTGAAACACAACTCTTCTAATGAACAATATCTGAGATATGCATTTTAGAGCACATTTTTATTGGACATTTTTCTTGTTTTGGCGCCACTTCCCAAAATATGGAAATCAAAGAGCTTGCTGCAGAAGAGATTTGTTTCACAGTAACGAAGATCAAGAATTGCTCATAGCTATTAAGGTATGCGTTTCAGAGCCCGCGTTTACTCGACTTTTTTTGTTTCGAATGGTCATTCCTGTCCTATCCCTGAACACTGCCCATCAGTTCTGAAAAAAATTGAATTACAATACATCGATTCATATGGTAGGTGGAACTCTGTATAAAAGCAGTTGCCGCTGTCCATACGTTCCTCGACTGCAGACAGGAAATACACACCGTTACTGACAGTGCGTGTTATGTACATAAACCACGATTGTGACAACGGCACGATACGTGCATGCAAGGAAATGGAACTCTCTAATCGTCTTACTAAAGTGGTCGATAATTTCGTTGGATTGTTCGCACGATATGGACAGAATTGAAAGTATGCGCAAAGTAGAAAATTATCTGAGGCATCGAAACGGTTACTTTTGCACGAAGCAACTGTCATAAACAGTTGTTCTTCTCAAATTGCCGCTCATTTACTGCTGCCAGTAAATACCACACATGTACGACGAATTTTGTCACATGATAATCGTTTTACATATATGAAACGACTGCAGAAATCTGGTGTAACACCCAAATACAAACAGACAGTGCACCGAAAAAGGCAATGACCATTTTATGAGTTGATAAAGTCGTGACCAATATTTTTTGGGATTCCGAAGGAATAATTCTCAGATTACTTGGAAAATGGCAAAACCATAATAGGACAGTATTACGCTTCGTTGTTGGATTGTTCGAAATTTGTTCGCTGAAGAAAGAGCAAGATTGGCAGGAAAATATGTGCTCTTTAAGCAGGATAACGAACTACCCAAACATCAGCGGTAACACTGCCGAAAGTGCAAGAGCTGGGCTTGGGATTGGTTCCCCTTCCACCCTATTCACCAGACTTAGCCCCAAATGACTTCTTCCTGTTCCCTAACTTGAAACTTTGGCTTTGATGGGAAGAAATTTCCGGAAGTCAACGAGTATTTAGCAGAGTTTGATACAACGTATTTTTCCGATGGGATGAAGAAGCTGGGGGTTCGCGTTCGTACATTTTTTTTTTTTTTTTGAACCTGCCTTCCACCACTTATTTTCTGGAAAGCATCCTATTGTGAAGGATGTAAAGGCAACACAAGAGGTGCCAACGCGTGCTGAGTCTCGCGACAGAAACGGCTGGCAGGGTCTGACGTTCGCGAATCCGGCGCCACCTGGAGGTGACGCGCGAGGACTCGGAGACGCGCCATCAAGTGTCGATTATTAATTAGAGGTGAACCGGCAGTGGCGCGGCGCGCACGGCAACGCCGCAGACGTCCGCCATAAATCTGAGCCGTCCACACTAACCTTGTAATCGAGAACTTCAGGTTTGTCCGTCTACTCCTAACGAACGGGCCGAGCTTCCCCGCCAGGACTTATATATTGCCGCTCCCGACGCTGGGAAAATTCCACGATAAAGCACTCGCTCCTATTTATTATCCTTTCGTCCTTAATACTCCCGGCCATCACGCGGGTGACGCGGCGATTAATTACGCACCGGCCGTATGTCGTAAATATGGGTAATAAGCAAAGAAATAAAGACGCCACTCGTCGCCGGCGAACGCGCCTTCACGCCGCCGTGTATTTCACTCGGAAAGCCGGACCGTATTTACAGTTTTTTTCCTCCCGCCGAGACCGTAATTCTCGTTATAGAAAGAATGAAGCCGGGGCGAAGAATGGCTAAGGCATAAGACGGATTCGGGACGAAAGAATTCCAATGAATCAGAGGCGACTGATGCATTGCTAGGCACCCTACCCAATATCCGCTGATGGAGGCATTTTTCATGCCAAAGCGCGCATTGCGCCACAATAAGTTCCACGAGAACTTAGGCGGTTATAAACACAACGCGAGACAAGTTCGCCCGGCGTTCTGCTCGTAAAACATGGCGCAGCGCTAAATAAAAGAAGGCGACCCCGCCAGCGATATTTGCAATCGCGAACCATTTCTCAGCGCAGTTCCTGCACCGCGCCATCTTGTCTTCCTTTCTGCCAGTATCAGAAATGCATGACGCAGAGCAACCCTTTGTCGGCTGAACAACAGAACCGCCGCCGACTTCAGAAAATGTTGCGATAACGTCTTTTTTTCCCCCTCTGATTTAAACGGCCGTTTCTTAAGCGTAGGGAATTGTCTCCGTTAGGGAGTCAAGACTTCGAGATCTTGCAACATAAACAACTTCGGAAGATCTCGATCAGAAAGGTGATACGACAGAAAAACAAGGAATGAAAATGAAACTGAAATCGCAGTAGAAAGGTTACGCATTCCATCAATCATGCTGCAATATAGTTACAGCATCTGACAAGAGCCACATGTGTGTATCGTGAAATATTGAGGACCTAACCAGCAAGTGCGTCCATTAACTGAAAATTCCTCTCGGACTAGAAGAATTGTCACATTACCACGCTCGTTCCCATTTATTCAAGGGAAAAAATTTTGATTCTTTAGAACGACGGCGTGAATGCTACAATCGAGTGAAATACAAACAGCACCTGACTGTCGTTACTATTTAGTTCCTAACCAAGAACTGGAAAAGTTTGTCAGACCTTGAGAAATGAGGTAGTTCTGTAAGCAGCAGTTGGCGTGAAAATGAATTATAATAAGACTAAAGTACTGTAAAGTGAACAAATAGAAATGGAAATAGTTCTAACCAGGAATAATGACATATTAGAACCAACTGATTAGGTATTCCACTTAGCGCAGTTGAAGGCAACGGGTGGATGGACTGCAAAAGAAACAAACAAAATAGTAAAAATCGTTGATTTGTTTTTGGTGAACTGAATAGGGTATACAAAACGAAGCTTTCTTATGTGGACCAAAGAAGAAGCTTTGTCTCAGGGTAGGGTGCCATGGACATTCGTCGCAAAAACCAAAACGATTGCTCAGAGTGCAGTTAAGAAATAAAGGTTAGAAATTATTTGGAGAAATAAAGAACGAAAGAATAAGACCCGCCAGGTTAGCCGAGAGCGCTAATGCGCTGCTTCCTGGACTCGGGTAGGCGCGCCGGCCCCGAATCGAATCCGCCTAGCGGATTAATGCCGAGGGTCGGTGTGCTGGCCGGCCTGGATTTGGTTTTTAGGCGGTTTTCCACATCCCAATAGGTGAATACCGGGCTGGTCCCCACGACCTCAGTTACGCGACTCGCAGACATTTGCAACACGTTCGCACTATTTCATGATTTACACTAGACAAAGGTAGCTGGGGTACACTGTTTCCATCCTGGGGGGTCGGGGGGGTGGGGGGGGGGGGACTTGGTGACGGCAGGAAGGGCATCCCATCAAACTAACCATGCCAAATCCGATTGTAACCATGCCGACCCTGCCAAAACTGCGGGATAAAGGCATATACAAAAGAGAAAGAAATAATAAGATAAGAGAATAGTGAAAGTGTAATTAAGACTGCAAAGAAAATTAGGTGGAGGATGGCACCATATGTACCCAGACAAAGTGATGGAACTTGGAGTAAGGAAGTTCGTTCTTGGTTTTAAGAGATAAGAGATATCTAGAAGAAGGCCTAATAGATGACGTTATAAAACATGTAAGAGTAGCACTGATGACTTTAGATGAAGGACGTAGTGCATAGTGGATGGAGGCATTTATCCAAGAGTATGTGTCTAAGGACTGATGATAGTTTTGCAGTCATTAGCATTCTATGTGTGATGCGAAAGCGACGTACAACATATAGACAACAGATATTGGCAAATATTGGACGTTTGTTGCAATCAATGATGTAGCAGACAAAAGAACCATTCAAATTGCAACGATAATAAAGGAATGGTACATTCAATTTTGGTAGCTACGCATTGGTAGTCTGAAGATGAGGACGAAGTGCCAAGATATTTGTTGCGGAGTGTAAATATATCATATCGCATACTGTTATCAATGTTGATTGTAAAACAGTTTTGTTTGGAGATGGAGAGAGGTGATCTAGATGTGTAATTTCCTGTGGCTTATTTCGTACAAGGGTTGAATAATGTCACACGATTTCGAATTGTCTTGAGATCTACAGAGGTGTAGACAATATCAGTCTACATAGATGTTATAGACATACACTAATCACGACAAAGTCCAAATCGCTTTTGTGTTATTTTTATTTTCTGACAACCGGTTTCGACTTTGCCACCTTCAGACAAGAGTGTTACTGTAGTCACATTCCAAGCACCATTGATGTAGCAGCGACCTATACTAGTCACCAGTCAGCTGTGTTAGTGACACAACTTCTGTTACCTCTGAAGTGATATAAGATGTTTTCTCTACACAGCTGGCTGGTTCCAAAGCTAGGGTACTGTCATTTCGATACTGCCTGCTCTGCCACTGGAATAACATTCTGGTGTTGAAACATTCGTTTCTACCAAGATTCCATAGCGTGGCGCTAAGTAGCACTGTATACACGCACCCTTGGCAATGCGTGGCGTGTGAAAAAAATTACGCAACGTACTGCTGCGTGGATTTAATAGGAAATGTTTATTGGCGGAGCCGGATTAATTCTCAGCTCCGCCACTCTATAAAATCACTCTACGCGTGTATCGCCAGCCTCGCTTTGATCCGCGGGACGGGATGGAACTTCTCACAACTCCAAAGCCAATAATTAAAAGTCCTATAGCCGTCTGGCTACTTTCAGGACATATTTCGAAATCTGACCTCACCGAGGAGGTGACGCAGTGGTTAGAACACTCGACTCACACTCGGGAGGATGGCGGTTCAAATCCGCCTCCGGTCACCCAGATTTAGATTTTCCAGATTTCCCTAAATAGCTCCAGGCAGACGTCAGGATGGTTCCCTTGAAAGAGCACAGCCGATTTCCTTCCCCTCTGTAACAGTCCGAGCTTCTGTTCCGTCTGTAATGACTTCGATGTCGACGGAGGATAAATCACAATGTTCCTTCCTTCCTTTTTTTTTTTTAACTGGCTTCAAACAACTTTTCAAATGGCTCCAAGCACTATGGGACTTAACATCTGAGGTCATCAGTCCCCTAGACTTAGACCTACTTAAACCTAACTAACCTAAGGACATCACACACGTCCATGCCCGAGGCAGGATTCGAACCTGCGACCGTAGTAGCAGCGCGGGTCCGGACTGAAGCGCCTAGAACCACTCGGCCGCAGCAACCGGCGCTTCTAACAACTCCCGTCGATAATTACCACACAATAAATTCACAATACTGTTCAAAGACAATAGATAACAGGTCACACGAAATTGTTCACTCTCAGATTTGTACAGAAATGAATGATATTTATGTTTTTCACAAGCTAGCCATGCCTTCACTTTATGGAACACCTCAGCCAGATAGCTAATGGTTCCAAACTCTGATCTTAGGCCTCTTTTTACTAAACAGCCCCCCCCCCCCCCTCACTAATCAGCAAGACTCCTCGAGAAAACAAGGAAATTGCCTAAGTAGAATTAGACGCCCGCGTACAGAAACACACTTTCGAGTGTTTTTTAGGCTTTCCGTACCGCAGATGTAGCCTCGTACAACATGAAGGACGATAAACTCCAAAGTTCCAAAATAACAAGGACTCTAAGACACAGACTCCGGCCCAGAGGGTCAACGACTCGCAAGCTCAACCCCACGAGGACTGATAGGCAACTCCTAGTATTTTCGACCTTCAGACTGCACCACAAAATTGTTTAACGTTCTCGTCTTTCAGCCAGTCGGAATTTGGAGTAGAAATGCAGTCACTCTCATTGGCCGCTTTCTGCTCCTTTCCGCGCTTCGGTAAAACGGTGCTCCCACGCTCAATGTCATTGACTCAATAATATTATGTCAATATATCGCGCGAAGGTGCGAGGCCAAGAACGGCGCAATATTACTGCGCAATATTCATGTTCGGTACTCTGCCTTTATAGGCAACACATCGGTGAGAGACGCAATCTTTTTTTCTCCGGTGACGGACGGTGTGACGATGTCGAGCCGCTATTGTGAGCGTATGCGCCGGTGTCCCAAATCGCCACCTCGACCTGCGGCGCTGCCCCTCGAGCGCGGGGGCAAGAACTAGTTTCCCGGCGACCCGTCCTTGAGTATTCTCGTTCCGAGAAATTTGATCGACTGGGTGGGCGGGATGTGACGTGACAGGGAAACAGGAGACGTTCGCCATTGTGGGCCGCCCCCACCCGCCTCCCAGCGACCCGAGGGAAAGGGTTAGGCGAGCCAGCTCACCCGGCGCGCGCTCAGGTTGCGGGCCGGTAATGAACGCAGCGCCGCGCTGGCCGGCGATTCCGGGAAAACTACAAAATCCCGCCTCTCACAGAACCTCTTACGTAACCTTCCCCTCGCTAGCATTGATCTTCTATGCCAAAGAGACAGGCTGGCAGACATTTTGGAAATTCAGTGTGTTGCTTCGACGCGGCAAGCACAAAAAGGCCCCATACGTGTCCTGAAACTCCTCTACAAATTCAGACAGTTACATGCCATCTGTGGTAACACGGGGAAGGGAACCCCACTGATGACTGACTCTCCTTACGTTCTATTCAGTTGCAATGGATATCTTCGCGAGGATCGCTGTATTACTATCAAGATTCCTAAAAAGTGTTAGGAAAACAGTTTGCAACAAAGACTTCCCCCCCCCCCCCCCCAAAAAAAAAAAAAAAAACCAAAGATGTGATATACAGAAGTTACTACATCCCAATACTGACCTAAGCATCTGTAACATGGGTGATGAAGAAAAGAGGATCATCCAAGGACAGGTGGCTGAAATATGGGGAGGAATGTGTTGAAGAAAGAGGCGAGGATTGGGCCAGACTGAAGACAGAGAGATGACGGGAAAACAGTACCAGATGATAACGCTTATGTTCCGCACAGACCCAGCCTGGGGCTGCAAGATGATGATGACGATGATAATTTCCACAAGAGATACGGGATGGCGACAGCAGATATGTCGAACAGTCTCTCTCGAAAACCTGTTCTCTGAATCTAGCCAACAGCGTTCTGCGGGAACAGCATCGCCTTTCTGCCAAAGACATCCATTAAAACTCCCAGAGCATCTTTGTTACACCTTCGCATGGGCTATAATGATCACACGTCTCTAAGTTCTGTCTAGTGTCATATACTTAATAAGTATTGCAGGCGTAGGAACGAAACTCGAATATTAATAAATGTCTTCTATGCAATTTTCTTCCCAGATGCACAGGACTTCCCCAGTTTCTTTCTGTCAACTATAAATTTTGAAGAACATTTAAGGTAAAATAATCACAAACCTACCTAAAGAGAGAAAACATACAAATAGCAAGAATGAATAATGGAAGAAACCTCCTAACCTTACAAGAAAGTTACCACATACAAAGCAAAGGCTGAAAAGAAGCTACTATTAAGTTGCCACTCGACTATGACTAACCGCTCACTGTTTACACTGACTTGTCATATCACCAACAGATGATCATAAATCCTATAACACCAACAGATGCCGGCCGCGGAGTCCGGAACGGCGTGACTGCTACGGTCGCAGGTTCGAATCCTGCCTCGGGCATGGATGTGTGTGCTGTCCTTAGGTTAGTTAGGTTTAAGTAGTTCTAAGTTCTAGGGGACTGATGACCACAGATGTTAAGTCCCATAGTGCTCAGAGCCAAAAATTAAAAAAAAAATAATAAGAAGAAGAAGAAGAGGAAGAAGAAGAAACAATTTAAAAAATGTGAAAATAAACAACAAATTAAAAAATAAAAATGGCACACATACACACGCGAGAGTTAGAGAGAGAAAGAGAGAGAGAGACAGACAGAACTTACATCAGCACACATACAGTCAAAGAAAAAACACGTGGAAACAAAATCTGAGAAAGTTGGCAGTACTTACAAACACTTTAAATATTAGTTACAGTGCTTTCAGTATATTTCGAAAACAGTGACCATAAAGAAAACTCCAAACTTTCAACCAGTCTTCCACATGAGAGAAAGCTGTTTGGCTCACAAATAATGAATCAGACGCTGATCTGTAAGTACTTTTCCATTTTATTAAAAAATCTTCGGTGAACTGTTTTAAACCTATAAACTATATGTGCAAATTATAACCGACATGTGCAAGCGAAAAAAATCGTGTAATATTTCAGGACTCTCACTGAAGATTCCATGTAACTAAGGCGAACGCGTCTGGAAGCACAAGTTTAATATAAAAACTCGATGTGCAATATGCAGAAGATATTTTTATTTTGAACTACTGCAATTTATATAAGCTTCCCAATCGTCTGCTACACACTTTACGTGATCGTGCCTTTTCATATCGTTCCTCAGGCCTACAGCTAAATATTTAAACGATGTGATAATATCCAGAAATTCATCTCTAATCTTGTATGAGATACTACCGACTTGTTGCTCTTTGCTATCTTGCTTGTATTTCCACATTTTCCTAGGGCGCTGCTGTCATTGCGCCATGTTGAAACATTATGTGATGAAAAGTATCTGCCCAGACAGTTCTACGTAATGGCGAAATGATTATTAGCTTTCACGAGAGGGGGTAGGCCAGTGTAAAAGGCAGGGAGTATTGTTTCGTCAGTAGTGAAACACAAACAAAATTATACGTTTGTTTGTGTGGCCATCTTCCGCAGCAGCTGTTAACATCTGTTATTATAGATTATCTGTCTTGAGCTGACTGCAATGTAATTAAAAAAATTGTCAATTGCATTGCAGTCAGCTCAAGACAGATAGCCTATAATAACAGATATTAACAAATTTTTTGCGGAAATTTGTGGTAAGTTCCTATGGGACCAAACTGCTGAGGTCATCGGTCCCTAGGCTTACACACTACTTAATCTAAGTTAAACTAACTTACACTAAGGACAACACACACACCCATGCCCGTGGGAGGACTCGAACCTCCGACGGGGGGAGCCGTGCGAACAGTGACAGGGCGCCCAAGACCGCGCGGCTACCCGCGCGGCAGAACCATTAACAGCAGAACGGGACGGTCAGGAGAGCTGAGTCACTTCAAACGTGGTTTTGTCATTGGATCTCATCTGACTAACAAATACACTACGGACATTTCAATACCTCATTGAAGCTACCTAAGCCTACTGTTGGTTATCTGATTATGAACTGAAAACGCGAAGGAACAACCAAGGCTAAACAAAGAACAGGCAGTTTCATGCACTGCCGGAGAGAGACCGTCGAGCACTGCAGAGAGTGCTTGTAAGAAATCACATAAAACTAGCGGAAAATATCACTCTTTAGCTCGAAAGTGCTTCGGCAGTCCAGCTAGCGCTATGCTTGAGCTTAGTAAGTCAAAAATAATAGAGTATAATAGTCGAGTAGCTCTTAATAAGACACACATTTCTGTAGTGAATACTAAGCGACGCTTGAGGTGGTGCAAGGAGAGATGCCGCCAGACAGTGGATTACAACAAACGAGTGATTTGCAGTGAGGAGTTACGCTATACCCTTCGTCAATCGGATGGAAGGATTTGCGTTGACGAATGACGGAGGACGTTATCCGTCATCAGATGTAGCGCTAGCAGTGAAGTGCAGAGGAGGTGGTGTTGCGAAATGGGGATGTTTCTCGTGGTCAGAGTGTGATCCCCTTATTGCGTGTAAGAAAAAGGCAAATGTAGAAGGATATGAACACATTTTACCACTTTACAGCACTGCGCACTGCGGACAGTACATAAACTGTTCGGGGACGACCATGTCATAAAGCAGCATCCATGAGAGCAACGGTATGTGGACAATAACATTTCTGAAATGTAATGGCATGCCCAAGGTCCCGACCTGAACATCTTATGGATGCGTTAGAACGTCGACTTTCGCTCCAGATACCAGCGTTCAAATATTACTGCCTCCTCTGATTTCGGTTCTTGAAGAAAAATTGGCTGCCATTCTTCCGCAGCCCTTAGTGAGACGGTCCCCAGCAGAGTTCAAGTCGTCATAAAGGTGAAGTCTGGACGTATGCTATACTGATGGCCACTAATGATGTCCGGGTACTTTTGAGTCTATTGTTTGTCTGCCTGCATTGCCGTATGATGGGACAATGGCAGCGTCAGCGAACTAACTGTTGCGCATCCCATCAAGTAAAAATCCACATATAACTTGTGGCATACGGGAAAACGAGAATAAATACTCAAACGGAGACTTTCTGATTGTCGTTCTTATCGAGCATCATTTCCGACTGGAACGAGGAAACGGTAGGCCTACCCGAAGTTCCCTCCGCCACACATCTTAAGGGGGCTCTCGGAGTGCATAATTAGAGATACACCCAAGTGTCCTCTGCAGAGGACAGAGGAAAATTTTGTTTTGATGTATAAGACACAAAAGGTTCGTCAGTGCCATAGAAACTTCTGGGCACGTTAACTTGTAAATGTCTCCCAGAAACCTTATGAAAGCAACACTCCGTTTGCAGGATCAACTGAGAGTTTGGACCATTATGATAATACTGTTATCGGTGCTCTGTATTTTATAAACATCAGTTTCAACATTCCAGCTTCCAAAGCCAATGTTTAATTCAACAGGGTTTGATTAATGATGAAAGTATTTCATTAATTCAACTCTAAACTATTGCTATTACAAAGTCTTGTCTCTTGTTCTAACGGAAAGTTCCCGAGTTTGCAGCGGTTTCACTTTGTCTAAATGGCGCGACATTTCGATAAGTGTCGCTTCCATCAGCGTCTGGCAAAGAGTCAAAGCGACTTATGGCTCGTCTTTATATGGACAGTACTGGCTGGAAACGCCCAGAACTTTATGTCAGTTCATCTCGCGAGGGAAGACAACGCGATAATACCTTTCCCCTTGTGGCTTGCGCGACGGTTCGTTACCTGAACGCATATTGGTTGGTTTGGCAGAATCTAAGGTTGCCCTGTTCATTACTGAGAAAACTGATGCAGTGGTGTACAGTTCTCCCAGACGCCTTGAGAATAGATATTTTTTGCGGAACTTAAACAGCTTAATTGCCGGCCCAATTATCAACGCCTCGCGTGTTATTCAACAACGCGTTAAGCTGCGTGTTTAACACGCTTTTTAGAGGTTCACGAAGAAAGGCGTTAAGCGTGTCTGCCTTTGACGATAATATCCAGTTCACAGGTTCAATAGTTCTTAACGATTTCGGGAGGTAATAACATATATGACCCGACATATCCTTCAGAGGAAAAGGTCAGTGCAAGATTTCATACCACCTCGCGAACAATACGCATTCCAGATATTTTATGTCTGCTAGCTGCGAGATTCGTAAACATGATAAGAATGTAAGACATAGTAGCATGTGTGATTCATAGAAGTTAATATTGTTTCGGTACTTTCGAGAACATCATTATACACTGATATTTTAGCTTTTTACTGCAACAGCAACACCAGAGATTTTCACAGCCTTGTACACAGACGTACAATGTCTTCTCGCAGTGTGTCTAAAACAGCAGAAAAGGAGAAGTTTCATATTTTGGAAACATGTCTGTTTGTTTGCCTTAGGGCGCAAAAATAAGTGTTATAAGCGCCCATGTCATAACCTACGATCGTCGAGAAGTAAAAGAACATAAAAGCGACTATACGTTAAGCCCAATCGAAGGAAAGAGAGCTAAGAACAAGCACTTCGACAGATGTAAAGGTAACATCCGGAGTACCACAGGGAAGTGTGATAGGACCGTTGCTGTGCACAGTATATATATGTCTAGTAGAAAGCGTCGCGTCGGATGCTTTTTAGGGCTATTTGCAGATGATGCAGTTGTTTATACCAAAGTAGCAACGCCAGAAGATGGTAAGAAACTGCAGAACGACCTGCAGAGAATTGATGAATGGTGCACACTCTGGCAGTTGACGCCGAACGTAAATAAATGTAACATATTGCCCATACATAGGAAAAGACAACCACTACTGTACAGCTACGCTATTAATGACAAACAGCTAGAGACAGCGTCTACCGTAAAATATCTAGACGTAACTATCCAGAGCGAACTTAAGTGGAATGATTATATAAAACAGATAGTGGGAAAAGCAGACGCTAGACTCAGATTCATCGGAACTAGGCACACATGCGAAAGGCTTAAATGTGTTTCATTTTATTTTTTGGTTTGAGCATATCTGCTCTTAACTCCGACCGTTGTTTTCCCGCAGTGTAATTTTACGGTTTCTCAAAATTTAATTCTGATGAAGACATCAATAGAGATGTCGAAACCTATGTCAGTGTACCAAATAGTTATTTGGAACCGATTGGCTGTGTAATTCCTCCGTTGGTCGATCAATTACGTAAAATTCAGACTGTTCGCCACTGATCGCTGTTCTTCCTTCCTGAAGATCCAATGGTCCCTACACAACGAGATCTCATGGATTCCGACATACATATATAAGGTGTATCAAAAAGAATCATCCGATTTTAAAAATCATAATTATTATGTTATTAGAGATATGTGCGTGAACAACGTAGTTTTGGAAAGACCAAACTCTCGAGTTTTACACGGTTCCCGCTAGGTAGCAGCAGTATGCACCCACTTCAGTTCTGGTAAAAATAGTGTCGGGACAACAGATAAAGCGTTTTGTGTTCTACGTTCTGCGCACTGCGTGTCAGTAATAACTGTTGAGCGTGCCTTTCGTACTAGGTATGGTGTGGGTCGTCCTACTGCAGAGAGCGTTAGACGATGGCATGAACAATTCCGAGAAACAGGTGGTTTGTGTAAAGGCAAATCGGGCCTTCTCCGGGTGTCTGACACAGACGTCGAACGCATCCGCCAGTGTCTCAGAAGGAGTCCGTAGAAATCCGTTCGCCGTGCGGCTCGACAGCTCATCATGCCCCCGATGTCTGTCTGACGTGTGTTGCCTCGACGTTTACATATGAAACCATACAAAATTCAGCTACTGCAAGCTCTTCGTGAAGGTGACAAATAACAACGTATGGAGTTGTGCAATTTCGTTCTTGGCAAGATGGAGGAAGACAGTTTTCTTCCAGGTGTTTAGTGACGAGGCAACATTCCATTCACATGGAAAGGTGAACCATCATAATGTGAGAATATGGGGTACAGAACAACCTCATGAAGTTGTACAACATGAGAGGGACTCTCCAAAATTCAATGTGTTTTGTACAGTTTCATGGGAAAAAGTGTATGTTCCATTCTTCTTTGCCGAGGACACTGTTACAGGAAACACATATCTCGATATGCTTGAGAACTTCGTTTTCCCACAGTTTGAGACTGATTCGAACGGCTTCATTTAACAATAGGACGGGGAAACGCAACACTGGCATCTGGAAGTGCGGGAATTTTTAAATCAAAGAATTACTGAACGATGGATCGGTCGCACTGGATCAAATGATTCAGACTTACGTTACTGGCCTCCAAGGTCACCAGACCTGACTGTGTGTGATTATTTCTTGTGGGGGCTTATAAAAGACTCTGTTTATGTGCCTCCATCACCAACAACAATGAATGTGCTGAGACATCGCATGACAGCAGCTGTGGAAGCTATAACTCAAGACATGCTCGCTGCAGTGTGGGAACAATTTGAATACCGCATTGGCATACGTGCATCTCAAGGAGGACACAATGAACACCTTTGAAAGGGTATGAAAAGAAAATCAGTTTCTCGTTCATCAAAAAAGAAAATTCATTGTACGAGGATCACTCCAGAAGAAATGCATACTATTTTTGTAAAAATACAGTTTTCATTCTGCATGTGTGAAAGTTTTACAGTGTGTAGATACATCCTTCTCGCTTGTTTTCAAACTTAGTTCAACCTGTTCCAGTTAGTGGCGCCGCCACAGCATGTCTTCAAGATGGCTGCTACATTTGACGTTCGTCAGAAGCAACGTGCTGTCATAGAATTCGTGTGCTGTGAAAATGAGACAGTGGGAAACATCCACAAGAGGTTGAAAAAGGTGTATGGAGATGCTGCTGTCGATCGCAGTACAGTTAGTCGGTGGGCAAGCAGGTTACGTGATGAAACCGGGCACGTCAATATTGAGGATTGTCCTCGCAGTGGCAGGCCTCGTACTGCACACACTCCAGACAATGTGCAGAGAGTTAACGAATTGGTGGCTGCTGACAGACGCATCACAGTGAACGAATTGTCACGCTAAGCTGGGATAGGGGAAGGAAGTGTTTGCAGAATACTGAAAGTGTTGGCGTTAAAAAAGGTTTGTGCCAGGTGGGTTCTCAGGATGTTGACAGTAGCTCACAAAGAAACAAGAAAAACGGTATGCAGCGAACTTTTGGAACAGTACGAGAATGGTGGAGATGAATTTCTTGGAAGAATTGTGACGGGTGATGAAACATGGGTCCATCATTTTTCACCAGAGGCGAAGAGGCAATCAATGGAGTGACATCATGCAAATTCACCCAAGAAAAAAAATTCAAAACCGCACCTTCTGCTGGAAAAGTTATGGTTACGGTATTTTTCGATTCCGAAGGACTCTTTCAAAAAGGGCTCTGAGCACTATGCGACTTAACTTCTGAGGTCATCAGTCGCCTAGAACTTAGAACTAATTAAACCTAACTAACCTAAGGACATCACACACATCCATGACCGAGGCAGGATTCGAAACTGCGACCGTAGCGGTCACTCGGCTCCAGACTGCAGCGCGTAGAACCGCGCGGCCACTCCAGCCGGCAGGACTCTTTCTTGTGGACATCATGCCAAGTGAAACCACCATAAATTCTGATGCATATGTGACGACACTGAAGAAACTTCAAGATCGACTGAGTCGTGTTCGACCACATCGGCAAAAACAGGATGTTTTGCTGTTGCACCACAATGGACGGCCACATGTCAGTCAAAAAACCATGGAAGCGATCACAAAACTCGGATGGACAACACTGCAACACCCGCCTTACAATCGTGACCTGGCTCTATGTGACTATCATCTCTTTGGGAAACTGAAACACTCTCTTCGTGGAACAAGGTTTGAATATGACGACTCCCTTGCGCACGCTGCCAAACAGTGGCTCCAACAGGTAGGTCCTGAATTTTACCGTGCGGGTATACAGGCGCTGGTTCCAAGATGGCGTAAGGCAGTTGAGAGGGATGGAAATTATGTGGAGAAATGAAAATATTGTTCCTAAAGGATGTATCTACACACTGTAAAACTTTCAAACATGTAGAATAAAAGATGGATTTTAAAAAAAAGTAGTGAGCATTTCTTTTGGAGTGACCCTCGTATATGTTTATTATTTTCAGGAATATAGACGTGTCAAATCGGATGATTCTTTTTGATACAACCTGTTTAGTAACAAATGTGTCTTTACACTACAGGTTGTTATGGTACTTGAATTACGTAACCATTACGGCACCTCACCTCAACCTCTCGATACCAGCAATATTCTACTGTTTTTCTGTAAAATAGTTAACATATTTCTGTGACAACATTCAGATTTGATTTCATTAATGTAGAGGTACTTCGATACATCGATATGTATATATTGCAATGATATTATTCTTATGTGTATTCTTTCTTTTGTCACTATGATCTTTGACGTACTTGTAACTCTGATTTTTGGGCGTGTAAGCGGTTATTAGAGAGTCAAGCTTTTGTCGTTATGTTAAAAAGACGCAAATTGTAGTCAGTTTATGAAATGTGAACTTTAACAGTGAGGAAGATATTTTCAAGTATGTTTTATATTATGAAGTGATGTTTTGGAACGAGTTACGTGATATTGCAACAAAAGTAATAAAAAAAGAAGTGTAACATAAATTCGGAGTGCTGATTACTTTTTTACATCACCATTGTGCTAACTTGCAAAAGTTTAATCTTCAAGAATGGTTTATGAAACACATCTATAAAACTTTTGAATATAGCAGAATAACACCTAGGCCTCTTTGCATCCGAGCTTGGAATCATCACTACCTAGATTTTCGACGATTGAGCCGTGAGTTTACAACGAGACCAGCGTGGGAAACACGAAAAGATGAGTGCCTAGTTTCAAAAATGGTTCAAATGGCTCTGAGCACTATGGGACTTATCATCTATGGTCATCAGTCCCCTAGAACTTAGAACTACTTAAACCTAACTAACCTAAGGACATCACACAACACCCAGTCATCACGAGGCAGGGAAAATCCCTGACCCCGCCGGGAAGTGCCTAGTTTATCCATTATTTCAAGAAATGACTTTATTAACTGTCCTCTAATGACACCTGCCACATAATATAACTTTGCTGTTGCCCGAACATCTACATGATTACTCTGCAATTCACATTTAAGTGCTTGGCAGAGGGTTCATCGAACCACAATCATACTATCTCTCTACCATTCCACTCTCGAACAGCGCGCGAGAAAAACGAACACCTAAACCTTTCTGTTCGAGCTCTGATTTCTCTAATTTTATTTTGATGATCATTCCTACCTATGTAGATTGGGCTCAACAAAATATTTTCGCATTCGGAAGAGAAAGTTGGTGACTGAAATTTCGTAAATAGATCTCGCCGCGACGAAAAACGTCTTTGCTTTAATGACTTCCATCCCAACTCGCGTATCGTATCTGCCACACTCTCTCCCCTATTACGTGATAATACAAAACGAGCTGCCCTTTTTTGCACCCTTTCAATGTCCTCCGTCAATCACCTGATAAGGATCCAACACCGCACAGCAATATTCTAACAGAGGACGAACGAGTGCAGTTTAAGCTGTCTCTTTAGTGAACTTGTTGCATCTTACGCAACCTTTGGCTCGCCTACCCCACAATATTATCTATGTGGTCTTTCCAACTGAAGTTGTTCGTAATTTTAACACCCAGGTACTTAGTTGAATTGACAGCCTTGAGAATGGTACTATTTATCGAGTAATCGAATTCCAACGGATTTCTTTTGGAACTCATGTGGATCACCTCACACTTTTCGTTATTTAGTGTCAACTGCCACCTGCCACACCATACAGCAATCTTTTCTAAATCGCTTTGCAACTGATACTGGTGTTCGGATGACCTTACTAGACGGTAAATTACAGCATGATCTGCGAACAACCTAAGAGAACTGCTCAGACTGTCATCATTTATGTAGATCAGGAACAGCAGAGGTCCCAGGACGCTTCCCTGGGGAACACCTGATATCACTTCAGTTTTACTCGACGATTTGCCATCTATTACTACGAACTGCGACCTTCCTGACAGGAAATCACGAATCCAGTCGCACAACTGAGACGATACGCCATATGCCCGCAGCTTGATTAGAAGTCGCTTGTGAGGGACGGTGTCAAAAGCCTTCCGGAAATCTAGAAATGCGGAATCAGCTTGAGATCCCCTGTCGATAGCGGCCATTACTTCGTGCGAATAAAGAGCTAGCTGCGTTGCACAAGAACGATGTTTTCTGAAATCATGCTGATTACGTATCAATAGATCGTTCCCTTCGAGGTGATTCATAAGCCCGAAAATGCAATATTTAGCAGCGTGAGCAACACTACAATCATAATTAATTTTTGACCTTTGTTGTGGTAGTGTTGTTAGAAGGTGCACGCACCACAGGTCGCCGCAATATGCTAGCGTCTTTCTAAAAGACTATAATGAAGTGAGGTTTCGGTGCGCGCTAGCAGAGCAGCAGAAATGCAGTCAGCAACGCGGCCGCAGCTGTCGCGCGGTGCCTGTCACAGTGGAGTGTCGCGCGCGCCGGCAGCAAATAGCGTCGCGAACCTGCGCTAAGCGGTCATTAGGCGGCGACACGCCGCGGCCGCAGCTCCGCGCGTTTCTGCTGCCTCCGGCTGGCCGCGGGCCAAAGCGCGGGAACGGCCGGCCGCCCGCCGCGGGACCGAAGCCGAGCGTTTCTTTCGCCGCGCCCGAGGCGCGCAGGTGCGGCCCGATCGATAGCGCTGCAGCGCGCCACGCCAGTAATTATCACTGCACTGGCTTTCCTCATACGAGCGGCGCGCCGCTTAACGGATTGCGCGCAATTACTCTAAATTGCTATCAGCGCCGCAACACGCCGGGTCAACACCGTTCCCCCCAATTATCCGCACCTCACCTCACCTCACCTCGCCCGCGCGCGCGCGGGGGCGGCGGCATCGGCGGAGGCGGACGCTAATGATTCGCACGTCGACCCGCGCGCGTCGGAATTCAGACGGACCGCTCCGCTCCTCATTTTCCTCTCGCCCTCTCGTAGCTACCGCTCCCCCACGCGGATACGACTCCGTTGCTGCGAGGCACATTATCCTAGTGCGTGTGTGTGTTTGCGCTGCGTATAAGAGCTCGGGTGCGTTTGTTAGCGATAGCGTAAGGGGCCGGAGAGGAAAATACATCACCGAGTAGGTTTAGAAATGCCAGCAAAATATTTACGTAAGAGAAGACGCGAATGCCGTCGCTCTTCGCAGGTGCTCTCTTAAAGCCTTAAAATTACGTCGACTGAGAGCTACCGCGAGTTTGTCATAGTTTTGCGAAGTAAGGCTTGTGCGGAGATGGAATGTGTTGACAGTTCTGCGAACCCCGAAACACTTCAGATAGTTTTTTTGTTTTCAAAAAAATGGTTCAAATGGCTCTGAGCACTATGGGACTTAACTTCTTTGGTCATCAGTCCCCTAGAACTTAGAATTACTTAAACCTAACTAACCTAAGGACATCACACACATCCATGCCCGAGGCAGGATTAGAACCTGCGATCGTAGCGGTCGCGCGGTTCCAGACTGCAGCGCCTAGAACCGCATGGCCACTGCGGCCGGCCCTTTTTTGTTTTCACATTCGTTGGTTTCGCCAGCCACCAACCTAAGTGTATCCTTCCAATCAAACCTAGATCTCGGGATAAGCTACAAATTAGTCCATTGCCATAATCAGGTTTTTCGCTTTCATGTTCGTTGGCTTCGCCCACTACCAATCACCTTCCAACCAAGCCAAAAAAAAAAAAAAAAAATAAATAAATAAAAAAAAATGGTTCAAATGGCTCTGAGCACTGTGGGACGTAACTTCCGAGGTCACCAGTCCCCTAGAACTTAGAACTACCTAAACCTAACTAACCTAAGGACTTCACACACATCCATGCCCGAGGCAGGATTCGAACCTGCGACCGTAGCAGTCGCACGGTTCCAGACTGTAGCGCCTAGAATCATGGGTCTGTCACCATAGCCAGGTTTTTCAGTTTCTCATTCGTTCGATTTACGAACACTCAACTGCACCGTTCCAACCTAAGCTAGACCTCGTCTGAAGATGAACAAACCTGCCGTAAAATGGTAAAGGGAAAATAAATATCATAAAAAAGTGATTCCAGTGTATTAAAAACACACAGGATTTTAATATATATGTGGCACCTTATTATGTACGAACATCAGTGTGCTGATCGTTATTTCTCTGTATCGAACAGTCTTTCCATAAACCCTTCACAATCTTCACGATCTGATCTTTTCTGTATGGTCGTACGTCATCCCTACGACTATGCGTGTCAGTATCGGCTGACAGTTTTGCATCGACGAGTCCACACTTCCACACCTGACCTATTGTCCAGGGGAAAATGAACATAAACGGTTTGCTGTTGCCACATGTACTCGGAAATACTAACCAACCAAAAAACATATGACCGGTAACGGGAATATTTATTAATCTGCAAATTACATAAACACTGATGTAATTTTGTTCAGTACACCACACTCAGTCGCCCTTAGAAACATCTACATCTTGTAGTTTTAGACTAATAATGCATGTAGACTACAGCACACGGTGACACACTGCCAAACATCAAACAAATGTTTCGTGAGCCCACATGCTACCTGGGAAAAGCCACGTATATCCCAGCAACAGCCCCAGAATCTGCAGAAGTGTCACTCTGCAGACATTTTCCAATCCCAACAAATATAGGCAACCTGGATTCATACAAACTGACCACTCAGCTACCGGGGCAGACAAAACTTTTCACTGAGGGAA